>NC_059456.1:98670900-98723400 GCF_905237065.1 Salmo salar | reverse complement strand
CCCTCTCTACAACTGTCCCTCTCCTCTACCTCAAACTTTTCTCTCCTGCCACATCCTCTCTCTCTCTCTCTCTCTCTCTCTCTCTCTCCAACTGTCCCTCTCCTCTACCTCAACCTTTTCTCTCCTGCCACATCCTCTCTCTCTCTCTCCCTCTCTCTCTCTACAACTGTCCCTCTCTACCTCAACCTTTTCTCTCCTGCCACATCCTCTCTCTCTCTCCCTCTCTACAACTGTCCCTCTCCTCTACCTCAAACTTTTCTCTCCTGCCACATCCTCTCGCTCTCTCTCCCTCTCTCTCTCTACAACTGTCCCTCTCTACCTCAACCTTTTCTCTCCTGCCACATCCTCTCTCTCTCTCTCCCTCTCTACAACTGTCCCTCTCCTCTACCTCAAACTTTTCTCTCCTGCCACATCCTCTCTCTCTCTCTCTCCCTCTCTACAACTGTCCCTCTCCTCTACCTCAAACTTTTCTCTCCTGCCACATCCTCTCTCTCTCTCTCTCTCCCTCTCTACAACTGTCCCTCTCCTCTACCTCAACCTTTTCTCTCCTGCCACATCCTCTCTCTCTCTCTCTATCCCTCTCTACAACTGTCCCTCTCCTCTACCTCAAACTTTTCTCTCCTGCCACATCCTCTCTCTCTCTCTCTCCCTCTCTACAACTGTCCCTCTCCTCTACCTCAACCTTTTCTCTCCTGCCACATCCTCTCTCTCTCTCTCTCTCTCTCTCTCTCCCTCTCTACAACTGTCCCTCTCCTCTACCTCAACCTTTTCTCTCCTGCCACATCCTCTCTCTCTCTCTCTCCCTCTCTACAACTGTCCCTCTCCTCTACCTCAACCTTTTCTCTCCTGCCACATCCTCTCTCTCTCTCTCCCTCTCTCTCTACAACTGTCCCTCTCTACCTCAACCTTTTCTCTCCTGCCACATCCTCTCTCTCTCTCTCCCTCTCTACAACTGTCCCTCTCCTCTACCTCAAACTTTTCTCTCCTGCCACATCCTCTCTCTCTCTCTCCCTCTCTACAACTGTCCCTCTCCTCTACCTCAACCTTTCCTCTCCTGCCACATCCTCTCTCTCTCTCTCTCTCTCTCTCTCTCTCTCCCTCTCTACAACTGTCCCTCTCCTCTACCTCAACCTTTTCTCTCCTGCCACATCCTCTCTCTCTCTCTCTCTCTCTCTCCTCGCTCTCTCTCTCTCTCTCTCCAACTGTCCCTCTCCTCTACCTCAACCTTTTCTCTCCCGCCATATCCTCTCTTTCTCTCGTTCCCTTCCAAACTGGCTCTCTCTCCGTCCCTCAAGAATTCTCTTTCTGCCTTTCTCTAATAATCCCTCTATCCCGCGTTCTCTCCCCCCTCTCTTTTCCCTTCTCTCTCCCTGTCAATCTTTCCCTCTCTCTCGCAGCATTCCCCCCCCTCTCTCTCCCAGCCTGCTGCCCTCCTCTCTCAGAGCGAGCGATGGGGGCCTGCAGCAGGGGAGCATTACGCCAAAAAACACACCAGATTCCATCTCCTTGGCCAACACTTACGAACACGCTTCCTGCAAGTGCTCTCCCTCTACCCTCTCCGCTCTCCCTTACTCCCGCTCTCCTTCTGTGTACCTCTCCCTCCTCTCCCACTCTATCTTTTTCTTAACAGGCCCAGCTGGTAAGGCTCACAGTGCTAACCCCTCTCTCCCTCTCATAGATGGGCCACTGGTCCAACCAATGTTTTTGATCCATCAAAGCCAGGAACCATGGCTAATGCACTCACTGTGAATGCATGTGCAGTTCTATGAGAGACTAGCTGGGGATGAGGTAACATTACTGGTATGTTATTAGAATGAGTGGGTGGGTGGGTGGGTGGATGGATGGATGGATGGATGAGTGGGTGGATAAGTGGGTGGATGAATGGGTGGATGAGTGGGTGGGTGAACGATTGGGGGGAGAGAGCCAGGATAACAGGGGAGAGAGCCTGGAGAACAGAAGAGAGAGCCTTGAGAACAGGGGAGACAGCCTGGAGAACAGGGGATAGAGCCTGGAGAACAGGGGAGACATCCTGGAGAACAGGGGATAGAGCCTGGAGAACAGGGGATAGAGCCTGGAGAACAGGGGGTAGAGCCTGGAGAACAGGGGAGACAGCCTGGAGAACAGGGGATAGAGCCTGGAGAACAGGGGGTAGAGCCTGGAGAACAGGGGAGACAGCCTGGAGAACAGGGGAGAGAGCCTTGAGAACAGGGGAGAGAGCCTGGAGAACAGGGGAGACAGCCTGGAGAACAAGGGAGAGAGCCTTGAGAACAGGGGATAGAGCCTGGAGAACAGGGGATAGAGCCTGGAGAACAGGGGGTAGAGCCTGGAGAACAGGGAGACAGCCTGGAGAACAGGGGAGAGAGCCTTGAGAACAGGGGAGAGAGCCTGGAGAACAGGGGAGACAGCCTGGAGAACAGGGGAGAGAGCCTTGAGAACAGGGGATAGAGCCTGGAGAACAGGGGAGACAGCCTGGAGAACAGGGGAGAGAGCCTTGAGAACAGGGGAGAGAGCCTGGAGAACAGGGGAGAGAGCCTGGAGAACAGGGGAGAGAGCCTTGAGAACAGGGGATAGAGCCTGGAGAACAGGGGAGACAGCCTGGAGAACCGAGAGAGCCTGGAGAACAGGGGAGACAGCCTGGAGAACAGGGGAGAGAGCCTGGAGAACAGGGGAGAGAGCCTGGAGAACAGGGGAGAGAGCCTGGAGAACAGGGGAGACAGCCTGGAGAACAGGGGAGAGAGCCTGGAGAACAGGGGAGACAGCCTGGAGAACAGGGGAGACAGCCTGGAGAACAGGGGAGAGAGCCTGGAGAACAGGGGATAGAGCCTGGAGAACAGGGGAGTCAGCCTGGAGAACAGGGGAGACAGCCTGGAGAACAGGAGAGACAGCCTGGAGAACAGGGGATAGAGCCTGGAGAACAGGGGAGAGAGCCTGGAGAACAGGGGAGACAGCCTGGAGAACAGGGGAGACAGCCTGGAGAACAGGGGATAGAGCCTGGAGAACAGGGGAGAGAGCCTGGAGAACAGGGAGACAGCCTGGAGAACAGGGGAGATAGCCTGGAGAACAGGGGAGACAGCCTGGAGAACAGGGGAGACAGCCTGGAGAACAGGGGAGACAGCCTGGACAACAGGGGAGAGAGCCTTGAGAACAGGGGAGAGAGCCTGGAGAACAGGGGAGAGAGCCTGGAGAACAGGGGAGTCAGCCTGGAGAACAGGGGAGACAGCCTGGAGAACAGGGGATAGAGCCTGGAGAACAGGGGAGACAGCCTGGAGAACAGGGGAGACAGCCTGGAGAACAGGGGAGACAGCCTGGAGAACAGGGGAGACACCCTGGAGAACAGGGGATAGAGCCTGGAGAACAGGGGAGACAGCCTGGAGAACAGGGGAGACAGCCTGGAGAACAGGGGAGACAGCCTGGAGAACAGGGGGGACAGCCTGGAGAACAGGGGAGACAACCTGGAGAACAGGGGAGACAGCCTGGAGAACAGGGGATAGAGCCTTGAGAACAGGGGAGACAGCCTGGAGAACAGGGGAGAGAGCCTGGAGAACAGGGGAGACAGCCTGGAGAACAGGGGAGACAGCCTGGAGAACAGGGGAGACAGCCTGGAGAACAGGGGAGACAGCCTGGAGAACAGGGGAGACAGCCTGGAGAACCGAGAGAGCCTGGACAACAGGGGAGAGAGCCTTGAGAACAGGGGAGAGAGCCTGGAGAACAGGGGAGTCAGCCTGGAGAACAGGGGAGACAGCCTGGAGAACAGGGGAGACAGCCTGGAGAACAGGGGATAGAGCCTGGAGAACAGGGGAGACAGCCTGGAGAACAGGGGAGACAGCCTGGAGAACAGGGGAGACAGCCTGGAGAACAGGGGAGACAGCCTGGAGAACAGGGGAGACAGCCTGGAGAACAGGGGAGACAGCCTGGAGAACAGGGGAGAGAGCCTGGAGAACAGGGGAGAGAGCCTGGAGAACAGGGGAGGCAGCCTGGAGAACAGGGGAGACAGCCTGGAGAACAGGGGATAGAGCCCGGAGAACAGGGGAGAGAGCCCAGAGAACAGGGGAGACAGCCTGGAGAACAGGGGAGAGAGCCTGGAGAACAGGGGATAGAGCCTAGAGAACAGGGGATAGAGCCTTGAGAACAGGGGATAGAGCCTAGAGAACAGGGGATAGAGCCTAGAGAACAGGGGATAGAGCCTTGAGAACAGGGGATAGAGCCTAGAGAACAGGTGATAGAGCCTGGAGAACAAGGGATAGAGCCCGGAGAACAGGGGAGAGAGCCTGGAGAACAGGGGATAGAGCCTGGAGAACAGGGGAGAGAGCCTGGAGAACAGGGGAGAGAGCCTGGAGAACAGGGGATAGAGCCTCGAGAACAGGGGAGAGAGCCTGGAGAACAGGGGAGTGAGCCTAGAGAACAGGGGATAGAGCCTGGAGAACAGGGGATAGAGCCTGGAGAACAGGGGATAGAGCCTAGAGAACAGGGGATAGAGCCTGGAGAACAGGGGATGGAGCCTAGAGAACAGGGGATAGAGCCTGGAGAACAAGGGATAGAGCCTGGAGAACAGGGGATAGAGCCTGGAGAACAGGGGATAGAGCCTTGAGAACAGGGGATAGAGCCTGGAGAACAGGGGATAGAGCCTTGAGAACAGAGGAGACAGCCTGGAGAACAGGGGAGAGAGCCTTGAGAACAGGGGAGACAGCCTGGAGAACAGGGGAGACAGCCTTGAGAACAGGGGATAGAGCCTGGAGAACAGGGGATAGAGCCTGGAGAACAGGGGATAGAGGCTAGAGAACAGAGGAGAGAGCCTAGAGAACAGGGGATAGAGCCTTGAGAACAGGTGATAGAGCCTGGAGAACAGGGGATAGAGCCTAGAGAACAGGGGAGAGAGCCTTGAGAACAGGGGATAGAGCCTAGAGAACAGGGGATGGAGCCTAGAGAACAGGGGATAGAGCCTAGAGAACAGGGGATAGAGCCTTGAGAACAGGGGATAGAGCCTTGAGAACAGGGGATAGAGCCTAGAGAACAGGGGAGAGAGCCTTGAGAACAGGGGATAGAGCCTAGAGAACAGGGGATGGAGCCTAGAGAACAGGGGATAGAGCCTAGAGAACAGGGGATAGAGCCTTGAGAACAGGGGATAGAGCCTTGAGAACAGGGGATAGAGCCTAGAGCACAGGGGATAGAGCCTAGAGAACAGGGGATAGAGCCTGGAGAACAGAGGATAGAGCCTAGAGAACAGGGGAGAGAGCCTAGAGAACAGGGGATAGAGCCTGGAGAACAGGGGAGAGAGCCTAGAGAACAGAGGATAGAGCCTAGAGAACAGGGGAGAGAGCCTGGAGAACAGAGGATAGAGCCTAGAGAACAGGGGAGAGAGCCTAGAGAACAGAGGATAGAGCCTAGAGAACAGGGGAGAGAGCCTAGAGAACAGGGGATAGAGCCTAGAGAACAGGGGATAGAGCCTAGAGAACAGAGGATAGAGCCTAGAGAACAGGGGAGAGAGCCTAGAGAACAGGGGATAGAGCCTAGAGAACAGAGGATAGAGCCTAGAGAACAGGGGAGAGAGCCTAGAGAACAGGGGATAGAGCCTAGAGAACAGGGGATAGAGCCTGGAGAACAGAGGATAGAGCCTAGAGAACAGGGGAGAGAGCCTAGAGAACAGAGGATAGAGCCTAGAGAACAGGGGAGAGAGCCTAGAGAACAGGGGATAGAGCCTGGAGAACAGGGGAGGAGGCAGATAGGAGTAATGGGGATGTGAACATAATGTAAACAGTATCATTAGTGAGCAGGACTGGGGCCAATTCCACTTCATGAACTCTGATTCCACCCAACCCATTCATTCATGTTTTGTTCAAGTGTTGAGCCAAATCCTGGTCCCTTTTACTCCATCAAGCCTATCACCAAACAGAGTCCTAAAACAGTTTCTAGAGCAAAATAAAGCTGTATGTGTAACCATAGAAACTTCACTGGATTTGTACACTCTGTATACGCCAGAACTCTGTGGTGACCATAGTGGTAACCAATGATGTATATAAACCCTGGTTTGCTGATGTTATGTATTGGCCAATGAGAGGGTTTGAAGCCACCGGTCAGCTATATTGGACCACCCCAGAAGAAGCAGTCCTCCATAGGAACGAATGGAATTCTACAGTATTGTTTCAAGGACAAAATTACATGTATTCAAGTATTTTTGTTGTTGTAGTGGGGGCAGTAACATTAGAACTTTCCAAAAATTATACTTTACGGAAAATGTTGTAATATATTTGTTCATTTTTATGTTTAGCTCACATAATATGATTTTAAAGTATGTATTAAGGTGTTTTTAATATAATAAATGTGGCAAAAACGAATGTAGACATTAATAAATGCCTCTCTATACCCCCCCCCACAAAAAAAAACATTTACAACAGTGGGGAAGTGCCAAGATAGAAGCACGGTGGCTTCAAAACAGTGCCCCCTGTCAGTCATCTAGTCTATATATAAATCATTGGTGGTAACACTGTTCTACATTGAGTCATAGAAGCTCATGACATATCAAAACAGACAGCGGTCTAATGGAGTGGTCCTTGAGAACCACATGGCACGAATTTCACAACCAGATTCTGGTTGTCTAGTCACCACCCCAACCATCTGGTTCTTCTCAGCTTCCAATCAGCATAGGAGAAAATCACACAAAGAAATGGCACTAAGAAATTCCTATGATATCATCGATGTGTTATGGACATATGTAAATATGATTATATTAGTACTGGAACCAATTGTTGTCTTCACATAGCATTTATCCACACCAATTAGAATTTATGCTAATTAGCCAACTGTAGGGCCCTATAAAATCATTTTTTTCCTAATTCCGTATTTTTCCCTCAAAATTCTGTTGCTACGTTTTGTTTTTCCAGGTTTTCGCTCTAAAAATCCCACTTTTTATATTAAAACAACAAGCCCACAACATTGCTTAAACCTTTGAGGTCTGGGAAAAATCGAGACGTTTACATTTTTGGGTGTTTTTTTTAATTACATTTTTTAAATTGAACCTTTATTTAACCTTTATTTGGGTGTGGATACCCTTTAATTCAAGTGTGCACCAGCAAGACACTTGTTTGGTTGGTGGTGTTTCTGTAGCGCACATGTGATTGCAGAGATTGATAAACAAAATGGCCGCTGGATTAATGCAAATAATAATAATGATATCATTCTGCCAGGTAGGCATAGGCTACTTTGTAGTTGACATTTAAATGAGAAGGTTTTTTGTAAAGCCTTTCCATCTACTAGAAGATGGTTCATTAGCATCATCGCTAACGGCTACACAAAGAGGTAGATGATGGGCACACAGACATGGGCATTCCCACTTTGTCTCTTCAGAAAGTTGAATGAAAAGATGAATCAGTGATGCATTTTGTTCACGTATTATGATAATCGTGGGCAAATTAATAAATGTTCTACTAAGTTCAATACATTTTTGAATATTGTTGAATTCCGTTTTAATGTTTGGATTCAGTGAGTCCGTCTATGTTCTCCGCAACGTGGATTTTATAAGGCCCCACAACTGTTTTCCCCATGGGACAGCCAATGATAGGGCAGTGATGAAAGGGCAGTGATGAAAGGGAAGCCAATCGGTATTGAGAGCTGATGCCAGATGACCTTGTGCTTTCATCACAGAAGGTCTCATCAGAGCATTGGTGATGTTATAGTGCCCAACAGGCATGGGGAGGGTTAGTGGCCCTTAGGCAGCTGTCCATTCTCATAGACTCTCCTGATAGAGAAGATAGTGTGGTGTGACTAAGGTCTAAGGTTCATGTCACATTGAAGGTACCTGACTGTATATCTCCAAGGTAGGTTTATCTCTTCGAACACACCATAGCCAACCCCCAGTCAATAATTTTTAATAAGCTGGTATGAGCGTTCTGAAGCAGACCGAATGAACACTCTGAAACAGACCTAAAGAACACTCTGAAACAGACCTAATGAGAGTTCTAAAGCAGACCTAATGAGAGTTCTAAAGCAGACCTAATGAGAGTTCTAAAGCAGACCAAATGAGAGTTCTAAAACAGACCTAATGAGAGTTCTAAAGCAGACCTAATGAGAGTTCTAAAGCAGACCTAATGAGAGTTCTAAAACAGACCTAATGAGAGTTCTAAAGCAGACCTAATGAGAGTTCTAAAACAGACCTAATGAGAGTTCTAAAACAGACCTAATGAGCGTTTTAAAGCAGACCTAATGAGAATTTTAAAGCAGACCTAATGAGAGTTCTAAAACAGACCTAATGAGAGTTCTAAAACAGACCTAATGAGTGTTTTAAAGCAGACCTAATGAGAGTTTTAAAGCAGACCTAATGAGAGTTTTAAAGCAGACCTAATGAGAGTTCTAAAGCAGACCTAATGAGAGTTCTAAAGCAGATCTAATGAGAGTTCTAAAGCAGACCTAATGAGAGTTTTAAAACAGACCTAATGAATGTTCAAAAGCAGACCTAATGAACACTCTGAAACAGACCTAATGAGAGTTCTAAAGCAGACATAATGACAGTTCTAAAGCAGATCTAATGACAGTTCTAAAGCAGACCTAATGAACACTCTGAAACAGACCTAATGAGAGTTCTAAAGCGGACCTAATCAGAGTTCTAAAGCAGACCAAATGAGAGTTCTAAAGCAGACCTAATGAGCGTTCTAAAGCAGACCTAATGAGAGTTCTAAAACAGACCTATTGAGAGTTCTTAAAGCTGACCTAATGAGAGTTCTAAAGCAGACCTAATGAGAGTTCTAAAGCAGACCTAATGAGAGTTCTAAAGCGGACCTAATGAACACTCTGAAACAGACCTAATGAGAGTTCTAAAGCAGACCTAATGAGAGTTCTAAAGCAGACCTAATGAGAGTTCTAAAGCAGACCTAATGAGAGTTCTAAAGCAGACCTAATGAGAGTTCTAAAGCAGACCTAATGAGAGTTCTAAAGCTGACCTAATGAGAGTTCTAAAATAGATCTAATGAGTGTTCTAAAGCAGACCTAATGAACGTTCTAAAACAGACCTAATGAATGTTCTAAAGCAGACCTAATGAGAGTTCTAAAACAGACCTAATGAGAGTTCTAAAGCAGACCTAATGAGAGTTCTGAAGCAGACATAATGAGAGTTCTAAAGCAGACCTAATGAGAGTTCTAAAGCAGACCTAATGAGCGCTCTGAAACAGACCTAATGAATGTTCTAAAGCAGACCTAATGAGAGTTCTAAAGCAGACCTAATGAGAGTTCTAAAGCAGACCTAATGAGTGTTCTAAAGCAGACCTAATGAGAGTTCTAAAGCAGACATAATGAGAGTTCTAAAGCAGACCTAATGAGAGTTCTAAAGCAGACCTTATGAGAGTTCTAAAAGAGACCAAATGAGAGTTCTAAAGCAGACCTAATGAGAGTTCTAAAAGAGACCTAATGAGAGTTCTAAAGCAGACCTAATGAGAGTTCTAAAGCAGACCTAAAGAACGTTCTGAAACAGACCTAATGAGAGTTCTAAATCGGACCTAATAAGAGTTCTAAAGCAGACCTAATGAGAGTTCTAAAAGAGACCAAATGAGAGTTCTAAAGCAGACCTAATGAGAGTTCTAAAGCAGACCAAGAGAACACTCTGAAACAGACCTAATGAGAGTTCTAAAGCAGACCTAATGAGAGTTCTAAAGCAGACCTAATGAGAGCTCTGAAACAGACCTAATGAGAGTTCTAAAGCAGACCTAACGAGAGTTCTAAAGCAGACCAAATGAGAGCTCTGAAACAGACCTAATGAGAGTTCTGAAACAGACCTAATGAGAGTTCTACAGCAGACCTAATGAGAGTTCTAAAGCAGACCTAATGAACACTCTGAAACAGACCTAATGAGAGTTCTAAAGCAGACCTAATGAGAGTTCTAAGGCAGACCTAATGAGAGTTCTAAAGCAGACCTAATGAGAGCTCTAAAACAGACCTAATGAGAGTTCTAAAGCAGACCTAATGAGAGTTCTAAAGCAGACCTAATGAGAGTTCTAAAGCAGACCTAATGAGAGTTCTAAAAGAGACCAAATGAGAGTTCTAAAGCAGACCTAATGAGAGTTCTAAAGCAGACCAAATGAACGCTCTGAAACAGACCTAATGAGAGTTCTAAAACAGACCTAATGAGAGTTCTAAAGCAGACCTAATGAGAGTTCTAAAGCAGACCTAATGAGAGTTCTAAAGCAGAGCTAAGGAACGTTCTAAAGCAGACCTAATGAGAGTTCTAAAGCGGACCTAATGAGAGTTCTAAAGCAGACCTAATGAGAGTTCTAAAAGAGACCTAATGAATGGTCTAAAGCAGACCTAATGAGAGTTCTAAAGCAGACCTAATGAGAGTTCTGAAACAGACCTAATGAGAGTTCTAAAACAGACCTAATGAGACCTACAGCAGACCTAATGAGAGTTCTAAAGCAGACCAAAAGAACACTCTGAAACAGACCTAATGAGAGTTCTAAAGCATACCTAATGAGAGTTCTAAAGCAGACCTAATGAGAGTTCTAAAGCAGACCTAATGAGAGTTCTAAAACAGACCTAATGAGAGTTCTAAAACAGACCCAATGAGACTTCTACAGCAGACCCAATGAGAGTTCTAAAACAGATCTAATGAGCGTTCTAAAGCAGACCTAATGAACGTTCTAAAACAGACCTAATGAATGTTCTAAAGCATACCTAATGAGAATTCTAAAACAGACCTAATGAGAGTTCTAAAGCAGACCTAATGAGCGCTCTGAAACAGACCTAACGAGAGTTCTAAAGCGGACCTAATGAGAGTTCTAAAGCAGACCTAATGAGAGTTCTAAAAGAGACCTAATGAATGTTCTAAAGCAGACCTAATAAGAGTTCTAAAGCAGACCTTATGAGAGTTCTAAAAGAGACCAAATGAGAGTTCTAAAGCAGACCTAATGAGAGTTCTAAAGCAGACCAAAAGAACACTCTGAAACAGACCTAATGAGAGTTCTAAAGCAGACCTAATGAGAGTTCTAAAGCAGACCAAATGAACACTCTGAAACAGACCTAATGAGAGTTCTAAAACAGACCTAACGAGAGTTCTAAAGCAGACCTAATGAGAGTTCTAAAACAGACCTAAAGAGAGTTCTAAAGCAGACCTAATGAGAGTTCTAAAGCAGACCTAGTGGGAGTTCTAAAGCAGACCTAGTGAGAGTTCTAAAACAGACCTAATGAGAGTCCTAAAGCAGACCTAATGAGAGTTCTAAAGCAGACCTAATGAACACTCTGAAACAGACCTAATGAGAGTTCTAAAACAGACCTAATGAGAGTTCTAAAGCAGACCTAATGAGAGTTCTAAAACAGACCTAATGAGTGTTCTAAAGCAGACCTAATGAGAGTTCTAAAGCAGACCTAATGAGAGTTCTAAAGCAGACCTAATGAGAGTTCTAAAACAGACCTAATGAGAGTTCTAAAGCAGACCTAATGAGGGTTCTAAAGCAGACCTAATGAACGCTCTGAAACAAACCTAACGAGAGTTCTAAAGCAGACCTAATGAGAGTTCTAAAGCAGACCTAATGAGAGTTCTAAAAGAGACCTAATGAGAGTTCTAAAGCAGACCTAATGAGAGTTCTAAAGCAGACCTAATGAACACTCTGAAACAGACCTAATGAGAGTTCTAAAGCGGACCTAACGAGAGTTCTAAAGCAGACCAAAAGAACGCTCTGAAACAGACCTAATGAGAGTTCTGAAGCAGACCTAATGAGAGTTCTAAAGCAGACCTAATGAGAGTTCTAAAGCAGACCAAATGAACACTCTGAAACAGACCTAATGAGAGTTCTAAAGCAGACCTAATGAGAGTTCTAAAGCAGACCTAATGAGAGTTCTAAAGCAGACCTAATGAGAGTTCTAAAGCAGACCTAATGAGAGTTCTAAAGCAGACCTAATGAGAGTTCTAAAGCGGACCTAATAAGAGTTCTAAAGCAGACCTAATGAGAGTTCTAAAGCAGACCTAATGAGAGTTCTAAAGCATACCTAATGAGAGTTCTAAAAGAGACCAAATGAGAGTTCTAAAGCAGACCTAATGAGAGTTCTAAAGCAGACCAAAAGAACACTCTGAAACAGACCTAATGAGAGTTCTAAAACAGACCTAATGAGAGTTCTAAAGCAGACCTTATGAGAGTTCTAAAGCAGACCTAATGAGAGTTCTAAAGCAGACCAAAAGAACACTCTGAAACAGACCTAATGAGAGTTCTAAAACAGACCTAATGAGAGTTCTAAAGCAGACCTAATGAGAGTTCTAAAACAGACCTAATGAATGTTCTAAAGCAGACCTAATGAGAGTTCTAAAGCAGACCTAGTGGGAGTTCTAAAACAGACCTAATGAGAGTTCTAAAGCAGACCTAACGAGAGTTCTAAAGCAGACCTAGTGAGAGTTCTAAAACAGACCTAAAGAGAGTTCTAAAGCAGATCTAATGAGAGTTCTAAAGCAGACCTAATGAACACTCTGAAACAGACCTAATGAGAGTTCTAAAACAGACCTAATGAGAGTTCTAAAGCAGACCTAATGAGAGTTCTAAAACAGACCTAATGAATGTTCTAAAGCAGACCTAATGAGAGTTCTAAAGCAGACCTAATGAGAGTTCTAAAGCAGACCTAATGAGAATTATAAAACAGACCTAACGAGAGTTCTAAAACAGATCTAATGAGTGTTCTAAAGCAGACCTAATGAGCGTTCTAAAACAGACCTAATGAATGTTCTAAAGCAGACCTAATGAGAGTTCTAAAACAGACCTAATGAGAGTTCTAAAGCAGAGCTAATGAACACTCTGAAACAGACCTAACGAGAGTTCTAAAGCGGACCTAATAAGAGTTCTACAGCAGACCTAATGAGAGTTCTAAAACAGACCTAAGGAATGTTCTAAAGCAGACCTAATGAGAGTTCTAAAGCAGACCTAATGAGAGTTCTAAAGCAGACCTAATGAGAGTTCTAAAACAGACCTAATGAATGTTCTAAAGCAGACCTAATGAGAGTTCTAAAGCAGACCTAATGAGAGTTCTGAAACAGACCTAATGAGAGTTCTAAAACAGACCTAATGAGACCTACAGCAGACCTAATGAGAGTTCTAAAGCAGACCAAAAGAACACTCTGAAACAGACCTAATGAGAGTTCTAAAGCATACCTAATGAGAGTTCTAAAGCAGACCTAATGAGAGTTCTAAAGCAGACCTAATGAGAGTTCTAAAACAGACCTAATGAGAGTTCTAAAACAGACCCAATGAGACTTCTACAGCAGACCTAATGAGAGTTCTAAAACAGATCTAATGAGTGTTCTAAAGCAGACCTAATGAACGTTCTAAAACAGACCTAATGAATGTTCTAAAGCATACCTAATGAGAATTCTAAAACAGACCTAATGAGAGTTCTAAAGCAGACCTAATGAACACTCTGAAACAGACCTAACGAGAGTTCTAAAGCGGACCTAATAAGAGTTCTACAGCAGACCTAATGAGAGTTCTAAAAGAGACCTAATGAATGTTCTAAAGCAGACCTAATGAGAGTTCTAAAGCAGACCTTATGAGAGTTCTAAAAGAGACCAAATGAGAGTTCTAAAGCAGACCTAATGAGAGTTCTAAAGCAGACCAAAAGCACACTCTGAAACAGACCTAATGAGAGTTCTAAAGCAGACCTAATGAGAGTTCTAAAGCAGACCAAATGAACACCTGAAACAGACCTAATGATAGTTCTAAAACAGACCTAACGAGAGTTCTAAAGCAGACCTAATGAGAGTTCTAAAACAGACCTAAAGAGAGTTCTAAAGCAGACCTAATGAGAGTTCTAAAGCAGACCTAATGAACACTCTGAAACAGACCTAATGAGAGTTCTAAAACAGACCTAATGAGAGTTCTAAAGCAGACATAATGAGAGTTCTAAAACAGACCTAATGAATGTTCTAAAGCAGACCTAATGAGAGTTCTAAAGCAGACCTAGTGGGAGTTCTAAAGCAGACCTAGTGAGAGTTCTAAAACAGACCTAAAGAGAGTTCTAAAGCAGACCTAATGAGAGTTCTAAAGCAGACCTAATGAACACTCTGAAACAGACCTAATGAGAGTTCTAAAACAGACCTAATGAGAGTTCTAAAGCAGACCTAATGAGAGTTCTAAAACAGACCTAATGAGTGTTCTAAAGCAGACCTAATGAGAGTTCTAAAGCAGACCTAATGAGAGTTCTAAAGCAGACCTAATGAGAATTATAAAACAGACCTAATGAGAATTATAAAACAGACCTAATGAGGGTTCTAAAGCAGACCTAATTAACACTCTGAAACAAACCTAACGAGAGTTCTAAAGCAGACCTAATGAGAGTTCTAAAGCAGACCTTATGAGAGTTCTAAAAGAGACCAAATGAGAGTTCTAAAGCAGACCTAATGAGAGTTCTAAAGCAGACCTAATGAACACTCTGAAACAGACCTAATGAGAGTTCTAAAGCAGACCTAACGAGAGTTCTAAAGCAGACCAAAAGAACACTCTGAAACAGACCTAATGAGAGTTCTGAAACAGACCTAATGAGAGTTCTAAAGCAGACCTAATGAGAGTTCTAAAGCAGACCTAATGAACACTCTGAAATAGACCTAATGAGAGTTCTAAAGCAGACCTAATGAGAGTTCTAAAGCAGACCTAATGAGAGTTCTAAAGCAGACCTAATGAGAGTTCTAAAGCGGACCTAATAAGAGTTCTACAGCAGACCTAATGAGAGTTCTAAAGCAGATCTAATGAGAGTTCTAAAGCATACCTTATGAGAGTTCTAAAAGAGACCAAATGAGAGTTCTAAAGCAGACCTAATGAGAGTTCTAAAGCAGACCAAAAGAACACTCTGAAACAGACCTAATGAGAGTTCTAAAACAGACCTAATGAGAGTTCTAAAGCAGACCTTATGAGAGTTCTAAAGCAGACCTAATGAGAGTTCTAAAACAGACCTAAGGAATGTTCTAAAGCAGACCTAATGAGAGTTCTAAAGCAGACCTAATGAGAGTTCTAAAGCAGACCTAATGAGAGTTCTAAAACAGACCTAATGAATGTTCTAAAGCAGACCTAATGAGAGTTCTAAAGCAGACCTAATGAGAGTTCTGAAACAGACCTAATGAGAGTTCTAAAACAGACCTAATGAGACCTACAGCAGACCTAATGAGAGTTCTAAAGCAGACCAAAAGAACACTCTGAAACAGACCTAATGAGAGTTCTAAAGCATACCTAATGAGAGTTCTAAAGCAGACCTAATGAGAGTTCTAAAGCAGACCTAATGAGAGTTCTAAAACAGACCTAATGAGAGTTCTAAAACAGACCCAATGAGACTTCTACAGCAGACCTAATGAGAGTTCTAAAACAGATCTAATGAGTGTTCTAAAGCAGACCTAATGAACGTTCTAAAACAGACCTAATGAATGTTCTAAAGCATACCTAATGAGAATTCTAAAACAGACCTAATGAGAGTTCTAAAGCAGACCTAATGAACACTCTGAAACAGACCTAACGAGAGTTCTAAAGCGGACCTAATAAGAGTTCTAAAGCAGACCTAATGAGAGTTCTAAAAGAGACCTAATGAGTGTTCTAAAGCAGACCTAATAAGAGTTCTAAAGCAGACCTTATGAGAGTTCTAAAAGAGACCAAATGAGAGTTCTAAAGCAGACCTAATGAGAGTTCTAAAGCAGACCAAAAGCACACTCTGAAACAGACCTAATGAGAGTTCTAAAGCAGACCTAATGAGAGTTCTAAAGCAGACCAAATGAACACTCTGAAACAGACCTAATGATAGTTCTAAAACAGACCTAACGAGAGTTCTAAAGCAGACCTAATGAGAGTTCTAAAACAGACCTAAAGAGAGTTCTAAAGCAGACCTAATGAGAGTTCTAAAGCAGACCTAGTGGGAGTTCTAAAGCAGACCTAGTGAGAGTTCTAAAACAGACCTAAAGAGAGTTCTAAAGCAGACCTAATGAGAGTTCTAAAGCAGACCTAATGAACACTCTGAAACAGACCTAATGAGAGTTCTAAAACAGACCTAATGAGAGTTCTAAAGCAGACCTAATGAGAGTTCTAAAACAGACCTAATGAATGTTCTAAAGCAGACCTAATGAGAGTTCTAAAGCAGACCTAATGAGAGTTCTAAAGCAGACCTAATGAGAATTATAAAACAGACCTAATGAGAATTATAAAACAGACCTAATGAGGGTTCTAAAGCAGACCTAATTAACACTCTGAAACAAACCTAACGAGAGTTCTAAAGCAGATCTAATGAGAGTTCTAAAGCAGACCTTATGAGAGTTCTAAAAGAGACCAAATGAGAGTTCTAAAGCAGACCTAATGAGAGTTCTAAAGCAGACCTAATGAACACTCTGAAACAGACCTAATGAGAGTTCTAAAGCAGACCTAACGAGAGTTCTAAAGCAGACCAAAAGAACACTCTGAAACAGACCTAATGAGAGTTCTAAAACAGACCTAATGAGAGTTCTAAAGCAGACCTAATGAGAGTTCTAAAGCAGACCTAATGAACACTCTGAAACAGACCTAATGAGAGTTCTAAAGCAGACCTAATGAGAGTTCTAAAGCAGACCTAATGAGAGTTCTAAAGCAGACCTAATGAGAATTCTAAAACAGACCTAATGAGAGTTCTAAAGCAGACCTAATGAGAGTTCTAAAGCGGACCTAATAAGAGTTCTACAGCAGACCTAATGAGAGTTCTAAAGCAGATCTAATGAGAGTTCTAAAGCATACCTTATGAGAGTTCTAAAAGAGACCAAATGAGAGTTCTAAAGCAGACCTAATGAGAGTTCTAAAGCAGACCAAAAGAACACTCTGAAACAGACCTAATGAGAGTTCTAAAACAGACCTAATGAGAGTTCTAAAGCAGACCTTATGAGAGTTCTAAAGCAGACCTAATGAGAGTTCTAAAGCAGACCTAATGAACACTCCGAAACAGACCTAACGAGAGTTCTAAAGCGGACCTAATAAGAGTTCTACAGCAGACCTAATGAGAGTTCTAAAACAGACCTAAGGAATGTTCTAAAGCAGACCTAATGAGAGTTCTAAAGCAGACCTAATGAGAGTTCTAAAGCAGACCTAATGAGAGTTCTAAAACAGACCTAATGAATGTTCTAAAGCAGACCTAATGAGAGTTCTAAAGCAGACCTAATGAGAGTTCTGAAACAGACCTAATGAGAGTTCTAAAACAGACCTAATGAGACCTACAGCAGACCTAATGAGAGTTCTAAAGCAGACCAAAAGAACACTCTGAAACAGACCTAATGAGAGTTCTAAAGCATACCTAATGAGAGTTCTAAAGCAGACCTAATGAGAGTTCTAAAGCAGACCTAATGAGAGTTCTAAAACAGACCTAATGAGAGTTCTAAAACAGACCCAATGAGACTTCTACAGCAGACCTAATGAGAGTTCTAAAACAGATCTAATGAGTGTTCTAAAGCAGACCTAATGAACGTTCTAAAACAGACCTAATGAATGTTCTAAAGCATACCTAATGAGAATTCTAAAACAGACCTAATGAGAGTTCTAAAGCAGACCTAATGAACACTCTGAAACAGACCTAACGAGAGTTCTAAAGCGGACCTAATAAGAGTTCTACAGCAGACCTAATGAGAGTTCTAAAAGAGACCTAATGAATGTTCTAAAGCAGACCTAATAAGAGTTCTAAAGCAGACCTTATGAGAGTTCTAAAAGAGACCAAATGAGAGTTCTAAAGCAGACCTAATGAGAGTTCTAAAGCAGACCAAAAGCAAACTCTGAAACAGACCTAATGAGAGTTCTAAAGCAGACCTAATGAGAGTTCTAAAGCAGACCTAATGAGAGTTCTAAAGCAGACCTAATGAGAATTATAAAACAGACCTAATGAGAATTATAAAACAGACCTAATGAGGGTTCTAAAGCAGACCTAATTAACACTCTGAAACAAACCTAACGAGAGTTCTAAAGCAGATCTAATGAGAGTTCTAAAGCAGACCTTATGAGAGTTCTAAAAGAGACCAAATGAGAGTTCTAAAGCAGACCTAATGAGAGTTCTAAAGCAGACCTAATGAACACTCTGAAACAGACCTAATGAGAGTTCTAAAGCAGACCTAACGAGAGTTCTAAAGCAGACCAAAAGAACACTCTGAAACAGACCTAATGAGAGTTCTGAAACAGACCTAATGAGAGTTCTAAAGCAGACCTAATGAGAGTTCTAAAGCAGACCTAATGAACACTCTGAAATAGACCTAATGAGAGTTCTAAAGCAGACCTAATGAGAGTTCTAAAGCAGACCTAATGAGAGTTCTAAAGCAGACCTAATGAGAATTCTAAAACAGACCTAATGAGAGTTCTAAAGCAGACCTAATGAGAGTTCTAAAGCGGACCTAATAAGAGTTCTACAGCAGACCTAATGAGAGTTCTAAAGCAGATCTAATGAGAGTTCTAAAGCATACCTTATGAGAGTTCTAAAAGAGACCAAATGAGAGTTCTAAAGCAGACCTAATGAGAGTTCTAAAGCAGACCAAAAGAACACTCTGAAACAGACCTAATGAGAGTTCTAAAACAGACCTAATGAGAGTTCTGAAGCAGACCTTATGAGAGTTCTAAAGCAGACCTAATGAGAGTTCTAAAGCAGACCTAATGAACACTCCGAAACAGACCTAACGAGAGTTCTAAAGCGGACCTAATAAGAGTTCTACAGCAGACCTAATGAGAGTTCTAAAACAGACCTAAGGAATGTTCTAAAGCAGACCTAATGAGAGTTCTAAAGCAGACCTAATGAGAGTTCTAAAGCAGACCTAATGAGAGTTCTAAAACAGACCTAATGAATGTTCTAAAGCAGACCTAATGAGAGTTCTAAAGCAGACCTAATGAGAGTTCTGAAACAGACCTAATGAGAGTTCTAAAACAGACCTAATGAGACCTACAGCAGACCTAATGAGAGTTCTAAAGCAGACCAAAAGAACACTCTGAAACAGACCTAATGAGAGTTCTAAAGCATACCTAATGAGAGTTCTAAAGCAGACCTAATGAGAGTTCTAAAGCAGACCTAATGAGAGTTCTAAAACAGACCTAATGAGACTTCTACAGCAGACCTAATGAGAGTTCTAAAACAGATCTAATGAGTGTTCTAAAGCAGACCTAATGAACGTTCTAAAACAGACCTAATGAATGTTCTAAAGCATACCTAATGAGAATTCTAAAACAGACCTAATGAGAGTTCTAAAGCAGACCTAATGAACACTCTGAAACAGACCTAACGAGAGTTCTAAAGCGGACCTAATAAGAGTTCTACAGCAGACCTAATGAGAGTTCTAAAAGAGACCTAATGAATGTTCTAAAGCAGACCTAATAAGAGTTCTAAAGCAGACCTTATGAGAGTTCTAAAAGAGACCAAATGAGAGTTCTAAAGCAGACCTAATGAGAGTTCTAAAGCAGACCAAAAGCACACTCTGAAACAGACCTAATGAGAGTTCTAAAGCAGACCTAATGAGAGTTCTAAAGCAGACCAAATGAACACTCTGAAACAGACCTAATGATAGTTCTAAAACAGACCTAACGAGAGTTCTAAAGCAGACCTAATGAGAGTTCTAAAACAGACCTAAAGAGAGTTCTAAAGCAGACCTAATGAGAGTTCTAAAGCAGACCTAATGAACACTCTGAAACAGACCTAATGAGAGTTCTAAAACAGACCTAATGAGAGTTCTAAAGCAGACCTAATGAGAGTTCTAAAACAGACCTAATGAATGTTCTAAAGCAGACCTAATGAGAGTTCTAAAGCAGACCTAGTGGGAGTTCTAAAGCAGACCTAATGAGAGTTCTAAAACAGACCTAATGAGAGTTCTAAAACAGACCCAATGAGACTTCTACAGCAGAACTAATGAGAGTTCTAAAACAGATCTAATGAGTGTTCTAAAGCAGACCTAATGAACGTTCTAAAACAGACCTAATGAATGTTCTAAAGCATACCTAATGAGAATTCTAAAAGAGACCAAATGAGAGTTCTAAAGCAGACCTAATGAGAGTTCTAAAGCAGACCAAAAGCACACTCTGAAGCAGACCTAATGAGAGTTCTAAAGCAGACCAAATGAACACTCTGAAACAGACCTAATGATAGTTCTAAAACAGACCTAACGAGAGTTCTAAAGCAGACCTAATGAGAGTTCTAAAACAGACCTAAAGAGAGTTGTGAAACAGACCTAATGAGAGTTCTAAAACAGACCTAATGAGACCTACAGCAGACCTAATGAGAGTTCTAAAGCAGACCAAAAGAACACTCTGAAACAGACCTAATGAGAGTTCTAAAGCATACCTAATGAGAGTTCTAAAGCAGACCTAATGAGAGTTCTAAAGCAGACCTAATGAGAGTTCTAAAACAGACCTAATGAGAGTTCTAAAACAGACCCAATGAGACTTCTACAGCAGACCCAATGAGAGTTCTAAAACAGATCTAATGAGTGTTCTAAAGCAGACCTAATGAACGTTCTAAAACAGACCTAATGAATGTTCTAAAGCATACCTAATGAGAATTCTAAAACAGACCTAATGAGAGTTCTAAAGCAGACCTAATGAACACTCTGAAACAGACCTAACGAGAGTTCTAATGCGGACCTAATAAGAGTTCTACAGCAGACCTAATGAGAGTTCTAAAAGAGACCTAATGAATGTTCTAAAGCAGACCTAATAAGAGTTCTAAATCAGACCTTATGAGAGTTCTAAAAGAGACCAAATGAGAGTTCTAAAGCAGACCTAATGAGAGTTCTAAAGCAGACCAAAAGCACACTCTGAAGCAGACCTAATGAGAGTTCTAAAGCAGACCAAATGAACACTCTGAAACAGACCTAATGAGAGTTCTAAAACAGACCTAACGAGAGTTCTAAAGCAGACCTAATGAGAGTTCTAAAACAGACCTAAAGAGAGTTCTAAAGCAGACCTAATGAGAGTTCTAAAGCAGACCTAATGAACACTCTGAAACAGACCTAATGAGAGTTCTAAAACAGACCTAATGAGAGTTCTAAAGCAGACCTAATGAGAGTTCTAAAACAGACCTAATGAGAGTTCTAAAGCAGACCTAATGAGAGTTCTAAAGCAGACCTAATGAGAGTTCTGAAACAGACCTAATGAGAGTTCTAAAACAGACCTAATGAGATCCTACAGCAGACCTAATGAGAGTTCTAAAGCAGACCAAAAGAACACTCTGAAACAGACCTAATGAGAGTTCTAAAGCAGACCTAATGAGAGTTCTAAAGCAGACCTAATGAGAGTTCTAAAGCAGACCTAATGAGAGTTCTAAAACAGACCTAATGAGAGTTCTAAAACAGACCCAATGAGACTTCTACAGCAGACCTAATGAGAGTTCTAAAACAGACCTAATGAGTGTTCTAAAGCAGACCTAATGAACGTTCTAAAACAGACCTAATGAATGTTCTAAAGCAGACCTAATGAGAATTCTAAAACAGACCTAATGAGAGTTCTAAAGCAGACCTAATGAACACTCAAACAGACCTAACGAGAGTTCTAAAGCGGACTTAATAAGAGTTCTACAGCAGACCTAGAGTTCTAAAGCAGACCTAATGAATGTTCTAAAGCAGACCTAATGAGAGTTCTAAAGCAGACCTAATGAGAGTTCTAAAGCAGACCTAATGAGAGTTCTAAAACAGACCTAATGAATGTTCTAAAGCAGACCTAATGAGAGTTCTAAAGCAGACCTAATGAGAGTTGTGAAACAGACCTAATGAATGTTCTAAAGCAGACCTAATAAGAGTTCTAAATCAGACCTTATGAGAGTTCTAAAAGAGACCAAATGAGAGTTCTAAAGCAGACCTAATGAGAGTTCTAAAGCAGACCAAAAGCACACTCTGAAGCAGACCTAATGAGAGTTCCAAAGCAGACCAAATGAACACTCTGAAACAGACCTAATGATAGTTCTAAAACAGATCTAATGAGTGTTCTAAAGCAGACCTAATGAAAGTTCTAAAACAGACCTAATGAATGTTCTAAAGCATACCTAATGAGAATTCTAAAACAGACCTAATGAGAGTTCTAAAGCAGACCTAATGAACACTCTGAAACAGACCTAACGAGAGTTCTAAAGCGGACTTAATAAGAGTTCTACAGCAGACCTAATGAGAGTTCTAAAACAGACCTAATGAATGTTCTAAAGCAGACCTAATGAGAGTTCTAAAGCAGACCTAATGAGAGTTCTAAAGCAGACCTAATGAGAGTTCTAAAACAGACCTAATGAATGTTCTAAAGCAGACCTAATGAGAGTTCTAAAGCAGACCTAATGAGAGTTCTGAAACAGACCTAATGAGAGTTCTAAAACAGACCTAATGAGACCTACAGCAGACCTAATGAGAGTTCTAAAGCAGACCAAAAGAACACTCTGAAACAGACCTAATGAGAGTTCTAAAGCATACCTAATGAGAGTTCTAAAGCAGACCTAATGAGAGTTCTAAAGCAGACCTAATGAGAGTTCTAAAACAGACCTAATGAGAGTTCTAAAACAGACCCAATGAGACTTCTACAGCAGACCCAATGAGAGTTCTAAAACAGATCTAATGAGTGTTCTAAAGCAGACCTAATGAACGTTCTAAAACAGACCTAATGAATGTTCTAAAGCATACCTAATGAGAATTCTAAAACAGACCTAATGAGAGTTCTAAAGCAGACCTAATGAACACTCTGAAACAGACCTAACGAGAGTTCTAAAGCGGACCTAATAAGAGTTCTACAGCAGACCTAATGAGAGTTCTAAAAGAGACCTAATGAATGTTCTAAAGCAGACCTAATAAGAGTTCTAAAGCAGACCTAATGAGAGTTCTAAAAGAGACCAAATGAGAGTTCTAAAGCAGACCTAATGAGAGTTCTAAAGCAGACCAAAAGCACACTCTGAAGCAGACCTAATGAGAGTTCTAAAGCAGACCAAATGAACACTCTGAAACAGACCTAATGATAGTTCTAAAACAGACCTAACGAGAGTTCTAAAGCAGACCTAATGAGAGTTCTAAAACAGACCTAAAGAGAGTTCTAAAGCAGACCTAATGAGAGTTCTAAAGCAGACCTAATGAACACTCTGAAACAGACCTAATGAGAGTTCTAAAACAGACCTAATGAGAGTTCTAAAACAGACCTAATGAGAGTTCTAAAAGACTAATGAGTTCTAAAGCAGACCTAATGAGAGTTCTAAAGCAGACCTAATGAGAGTTCTAAAGCAGACCTAACGAGAGTTCTAAAGCAGACCTAGTGAGAGTTCTAAAACAGACCTAATGAGAGTTCTAAAGCAGACCTAATGAGAGTTCTAAAGCAGACCTAATGAACACTCTGAAACAGACCTAATGAGAGTTCTAAAGCAGACCTAATGAGAGTTCTAAAGCAGACCTAATGAGAGTTCTAAAACAGACCTAATGAATGTTCTAAAGCAGACCTAATGAGAGTTCTAAAGCAGACCTAATGAGAGTTCTAAAACAGACCTAATGAGAATTCTAAAGCAGACCTAATGAGAGTTCTAAAACAGATCTAATGAGTGTTCTAAAGCAGACCTAATGAACGTTCTAAAACAGACCTAATGAATGTTCTAAAGCATACCTAATGAGAATTCTAAAACAGACCTAAGGAGAGTTCTAAAGCAGACCTAATGAACACTCTGAAACAGACCTAACGAGAGTTCTAAAGCGGACCTAATAAGAGTTCTACAGCAGACCTAATGAGAGTTCTAAAGCAGACCTAAGGAATGTTCTAAAGCAGACCTAATGAGAGTTCTAAAGCAGACCTAATGAGAGTTCTAAAGCAGACCTAATGAGAGTTCTAAAACAGACCTAATGAATGTTCTAAAGCAGACCTAATGAGAGTTCTAAAGCAGACCTAATGAGAGTTCTGAAACAGACCTAATGAGAGTTCTAAAACAGACCTAATGAGACCTACAGCAGACCTAATGAGAGTTCTAAAGCAGACCAAAAGAACACTCTGAAACAGACCTAATGAGAGTTCTAAAGCATACCTAATGAGAGTTCTAAAGCAGACCTAATGAGAGTTCTAAAGCAGACCTAATGAGAGTTCTAAAACAGACCTAATGAGAGTTCTAAAACAGACCCAATGAGACTTCTAAAGCAGACCTAATGAGAGTTCTAAAACAGATCTAATGAGTGTTCTAAAGCAGACCTAATGAGCGTTCTAAAACAGACCTAATGAATGTTCTAAAGCATACCTAATGAGAATTCTAAAACAGACCTAATGAGAGTTCTAAAGCAGACCTAATGAACACTCTGAAACAGACCTAACGAGAGTTCTAAAGCGGACCTAATAAGAGTTCTACAGCAGACCTAATGAGAGTTCTAAAAGAGACCTAATGAATGTTCTAAAGCAGACCTAATAAGAGTTCTAAAGCAGACCTTATGAGAGTTCTAAAAGAGACCAAATGAGAGTTCTAAAGCAGACCAACAGCACACTCTGAAACAGACCTAATGAGAGTTCTAAAGCAGACCTAATGAGAGTTCTAAAGCAGACCAAATGAACACTCTGAAACAGACCTAATGATAGTTCTAAAACAGACCTAACGAGAGTTCTAAAGCAGACCTAATGAGAGTTCTAAAACAGACCTAAAGAGAGTTCTAAAGCAGACCTAATGAGAGTTCTAAAGCAGACCTAATGAACACTCTGAAACAGACCTAATGAGAGTTCTAAAGCAGACCTAATGAGAGTTCTAAAGCAGACCTAATGAGAATTATAAAACAGACCTAATGAATGTTCTAAAGCAGACCTAATGAGAGTTCTAAAGCAGACCTAGTGAGAGTTCTAAAGCAGACCTAATGAGAGTTCTAAAAGCAGACCTAAAGAGAGTTCTAAAGCAGACCTAATGAAAGCTCTGAAACAGACCTAAGAGAGTTCTAAAGCAGACCTAATGAGAGTTCTAAAGCAGACCTAATGAGAGTTCTAAAGCAGACCTAATGAATGTTCTAAAGCAGACCTAATGAGAGTTCTAAAGCAGACCTAATGAAAGCTCTGAAACAGAACTAATGAGAGTTCTAAAACAGACCTAATGAGAGTTCTAAAGCAGACCTAATGAGAGTTCTAAAACAGACCTAATGAATGTTCTAAAGCAGACCTAATGAGAGTTCTAAAGCAGACCTAATGAGAGTTCTAAAGCAGACCTAATGAGAATTATAAAACAGACCTAATGAGAATTCTAAAACAGACCTAATGAGGGTTCTAAAGCAGACCTAATTAACACTCTGAAACAAACCTAACGAGAGTTCTAAAGCAGATCTAATGAGAGTTCTAAAGCAGACCTTATGAGAGTTCTAAAAGAGACCAAATGAGAGTTCTAAAGCAGACCTAATGAGAGTTCTAAAGCAGACCTAATGAACACTCTGAAACAGACCTAATGAGAGTTCTAAAGCAGACCTAACGAGAGTTCTAAAGCAGACCAAAAGAACACTCTGAAACAGACCTAATGAGAGTTCTAAAACAGACCTAATGAGAGTTCTAAAGCAGACCTAATGAGAGTTCTAAAGCAGACCAAATGAACACTCTGAAACAGACCTAATCAGAGTTCTAAAACAGACCTAACGAGAGTTCTAAAGCAGACCTAATGAGAGTTCTAAAACAGACCTAATGAGAGTTCTAAAGCAGACCTAATGAGAGTTCTAAAGCAGACCTAATGAGAGTTCTGAAACAGACCTAATGAGAGTTCTAACGAGCAGACCTAATGAGAGTTCTAAAGCAGACCAAATGAACGCTCTGAAACAGACCTAATGAGAGTTCTAAAGCAGACCTAATGAGAGTTCTAAAGCAGACCTAATGAGAGTTCTAAAGCAGACCTAATGAGAGTTCTAAAACAGACCTAATGAGAGTTCTAAAACAGACCCAATGAGACTTCTAAAGCAGACCTAATGAGAGTTCTAAAACAGATCTAATGAGAGTTCTAAAGCAGACCTAATGAGAGTTCTAAAACAGACCTAATGAGAGTTCTAAAGCAGACCTAATGAGAGTTCTAAAGTCTAAAGCAGACCTAATGAGAGTTCTAAAGCAGACCTAATGAGAATTATAAAACAGACCTAATGAGAATTATAAAACAGACCTAATGAGGGTTCTAAAGCAGACCTAATTAACACTCTGAAACAAACCTAACGAGAGTTCTAAAGCAGATCTAATGAGAGTTCTAAAGCAGACCTTATGAGAGTTCTAAAAGAGACCAAATGAGAGTTCTAAAGCAGACCTAATGAGAGTTCTAAAGCAGACCTAATGAAAGCTCTGAAACAGACCTAATGAGAGTTCTAAAGCAGACCTAACGAGAGTTCTAAAGCAGACCAAAAGAACACTCTGAAACAGACCTAATGAGAGTTCTAAAACAGACCTAATGAGAGTTCTAAAGCAGACCTAATGAGAGTTCTAAAGCAGACCAAATGAACGTTCTAAAACAGACCTAATGAGAGTTCTAAAACAGACCTAATGAGAGTTCTAAAGCAGACCTAATGAGAGTTCTAAAACAGACCTAATGAGAGTTCTAAAGCAGACCTAATGAGAGTTCTAAAGCAGACCTAATGAGAGTTCTGAAACAGACCTAATGAGAGTTCTAAAACAGACCTAATGAGACCTACAGCAGACCTAATGAGAGTTCTAAAGCAGACCAAAAGAACACTCTGAAACAGACCTAATGAGAGTTCTAAAGCATACCTAATGAGAGTTCTAAAGCAGACCTAATGAGAGTTCTAAAGCAGACCTAATGAGAGTTCTAAAACAGACCTAATGAGAGTTCTAAAACAGACCCAATGAGACTTCTACAGCAGACCTAATGAGAGTTCTAAAACAGATCTAATGAGTGTTCTAAAGCAGACCTAATGAACGTTCTAAAACAGACCTAATGAATGTTCTAAAGCATACCTAATGAGAATTCTAAAACAGACCTAATGAGAGTTCTAAAGCAGACCTAATGAACACTCTGAAACAGACCTAACGAGAGTTCTAAAGCGGACCTAATAAGAGTTCTACAGCAGACCTAATGAGAGTTCTAAAAGAGACCTAATGAATGTTCTAAAGCAGACCTAATGAGAGTTCTAAAGCAGACCTTAGACCAATGAGAGTTCTAAAGCAGACCTAATGAGAGTTCTAAAGCAGAAAAAACTCTGAAACAGACCTAATGAGAGTTCTAAAGCAGACCTAATGAGAGTTCTAAAGCAGACGAAACAGACCTAATGAGAGTTCTAAAACAGACCTAATGAGAGTTCTAAAGCAGACCTAATGAGAGTTCTAAAACAGACCTAAAGAGAGTCCTACAGCAGACCTAATGAGAGTTCTAAAGCAGACCAAATGAACGCTCTGAAACAGACCTAATGAGAGTTCTAAAACAGACCTAATGAGAGTTCTAAAGCAGACCTAATGAGAGTTCTAAAAAGACCTAATGAGTGTTCTAAAGCAGACCTAATGAGAGTTCTAAAGCAACCAGAGTTCTAAAGCAGACCTAATGAGAGTTCTAAAACAGACCTAATGAGAGTTCTAAAACAGACCCAATGAGACTTCTACAGCAGACCTAATGAGAGTTCTAAAACAGATCTAATGAGTGTTCTAAAGCAGACCTAATGAACGTTCTAAAACAGACCTAATGAATGTTCTAAAGCATACCTAATGAGAATTCTAAAACAGACCTAATGAGAGTTCTAAAGCAGACCTAATGAACACTCTGAAACAGACCTAACGAGAGTTCTAAAGCGGACCTAATAAGAGTTCTACAGCAGACCTAATGAGAGTTCTAAAAAAGACCTAAGGAATGTTCTAAAGCAGACCTAATGAGAGTTCTAAAGCAGACCTAATGAGAGCTCTAAAAGAGACCTAATGAGAGTTCTAAAGCAGACCTAATGAGAGTTCTAAAGCAGACCAAAAGCAGAGCTCTGAAACAGACCTAAAGAGAGTTCTAAAGCAGACCTAATGAGAGTTCTAAAGCAGACCTAATGAGAGCTCTGAAACAGACCTAATGAGAGTTCTAAAACAGACCTAATGAGAGTTCTAAAGCAGACCTAATGAGAGTTCTAAAAGAGACCTAATGAATGTTCTAAAGCAGACCTAATGAGAGTTCTAAAGCAGACCTTATGAGAGTTCTAAAGCAGACCAAATGAGAGTTCTAAAGCAGACCTAATGAGAGTTCTAAAGCAGACCAAAAGAACACTCTGAAACAGACCTAACGAGAGTTCTAAAGCGGACCTAATGAGAGTTCTAAAGCAGACCTAATGAAGAGTTCTGAAACAGACCTAATGAAAGTTCTAAAGCAGACCTAATGAGAGTTCTAAAGCAGACCTAATGAGAGTTCTAAAAGAGACCAAATGAGAGTTCTAAAGCAGACCTAATGAGAGTTCTAAAGCAGACCAAAAGAACACTCTGAAACAGACCTAATGAGAGTTCTAAAGCAGACCTAATGAGAGTTCTAAAGCAGACCAAATGAACACTCTGAAACAGACCTAATGAGAGTTCTAAAGCAGACCTAGCGAGAGTTCTAAATCAGACCTAGTGAGAGTTCTAAAACAGACCTAAAGAGAGTTCTAAAGCAGACCTAATGAGAGTTCTAAAGCAGACCTAATGAACACTCTGAAACAGAACTAATGAGAGTTCTAAAACAGACCTAATGAGAGTTCTAAAGCAGACATAATGAGAGTTCTAAAACAGACCTAATGAATGTTCTAAAGCAGACCTAATGAGAGTTCTAAAGCAGACCTAATGAGAGTTCTAAAGCAGACCTAATGAGAATTATAAAACAGACCTAATGAGAATTATAAAACAGACCTAATGAGGGTTCTAAAGCAGACCTAATTAACACTCTGAAACAAACCTAACGAGAGTTCTAAAGCAGATCTAATGAGAGTTCTAAAGCAGACCTTATGAGAGTTCTAAAAGAGACCAAATGAGAGTTCTAAAGCAGACCTAATGAGAGTTCTAAAGCAGACCTAATGAACACTCTGAAACAGACCTAATGAGAGTTCTAAAGCAGACCTAACGAGAGTTCTAAAGCAGACCAAAAGAACACTCTGAAACAGACCTAATGAGAGTTCTAAAACAGACCTAATGAGAGTTCTAAAGCAGACCTAATGAGAGTTCTAAAGCAGACCAAATGAACACTCTGAAACAGACCTAATGAGAGTTCTAAAACAGACCTAATGAGAGTTCTAAAGCAGACCTAGTGAGAGTTCTAAAACAGACCTAATGAGAGTTCTAAAGCAGACCTAATGAGAGTTCTAAAGCAGACCTAGTGAGAGTTCTGAAACAGACCTAATGAGAGTTCTAAACAAAAGCAGACCTAATGAGAGTTCTAAAGCAGACCTAAAGAACACTCTGAAACAGACCTAATGAGAGTTCTAAAGCAGACCTAATGAGAGTTCTAAAGCAGACCTAATGAGAGTTCTAAAGCAGACCTAATGAGAGTTCTAAAACAGACCTAACGAGAGTTCTAAAACAGACCTAATGAGAGTTCTAAAGCAGACCTAATGAGAGTTCTAAAGCAGACCTAATGAGAGTTCTAAAGCAGACCTAATGAGAGTTCTAAAACAGACCTAATGAGAGTTCTAAAGCAGACCTAATGAGAGTTCTAAAGCAGACCTAATGAGAGTTCTAAAACAGACCTAATGAGAGTTCTAAAGCAGACCTAATGAGAGTTCTAAAGCAGACCTAATGAGAGTTCTAAAGCAGACCTAATGAACACTCTGAAACAGACCTAATGAGAGTTCTAAAGCGGACCTAATAAGAGTTCTAAAGCAGACCTAATGAGAGTTCTAAAACAGACCTAAGGAATGTTCTAAAGCAGACCTAATGAGAGTTCTAAAGCAGACCTAATGAGAGTTCTAAAGCAGACCTAATGAGAGTTCTAAAACAGACCTAATGAATGTTCTAAAGCAGACCTAATGAGAGTTCTAAAGCAGACCTAATGAGAGTTCTGAAACAGACCTAATGAGAGTTCTAAAACAGACCTAATGAGACCTACAGCAGACCTAATGAGAGTTCTAAAGCAGACCAAAAGAACACTCTGAAACAGACCTAATGAGAGTTCTAAAGCATACCTAATGAGAGTTCTAAAGCAGACCTAATGAGAGTTCTAAAGCAGACCTAATGAGAGTTCTAAAACAGACCTAATGAGAGTTCTAAAACAGACCCAATGAGACTTCTAAAGCAGACCTAATGAACGTTCTAAAACAGACCTAATGAATGTTCTAAAGCATACCTAATGAGAATTCTAAAACAGACCTAATGAGAGTTCTAAAGCAGACATAATGAACACTCTGAAACAGACCTAACGAGAGTTCTAAAGCGGACCTAATAAGAGTTCTACAGCAGACCTAATGAGAGTTCTAAAAGAGACCTAATGAATGTTCTAAAGCAGACCTAATAAGAGTTCTAAAGCAGACCTTATGAGAGTTCTAAAAGAGACCAAATGAGAGTTCTAAAGCAGACCTAATGAGAGTTCTAAAGCAGACCAAAAGCACACTCTGAAACAGACCTAATGAGAGTTCTAAAGCAGACCTAATGAGAGTTCTAAAGCAGACCAAATGAACACTCTGAAACAGACCTAATGATAGTTCTAAAACAGACCTAACGAGAGTTCTAAAGCAGACCTAATGAGAGTTCTAAAACAGACCTAAAGAGAGTTCTAAAGCAGACCTAATGAGAGTTCTAAAGCAGACCTAATGAACACTCTGAAACAGACCTAATGAGAGTTCTAAAACAGACCTAATGAGAGTTCTAAAGCAGACATAATGAGAGTTCTAAAACAGACCTAATGAATGTTCTAAAGCAGACCTAATGAGAGTTCTAAAGCAGACCTAGTGGGAGTTCTAAAGCAGACCTAGTGAGAGTTCTAAAACAGACCTAAAGAGAGTTCTAAAGCAGACCTAATGAGAGTTCTAAAGCAGACCTAATGAGAGTTCTGAAACAGAACTAATGAGAGTTCTAAAACAGACCTAATGAGACCTAAAGCAGACCTAATGAGAGTTCTAAAGCAGACCAAAAGAACACTCTGAAACAGACCAAATGAGAGTTCTAAAGCATACCTAATGAGAGTTCTAAAGCAGACCTAATGAGAGTTCTAAAGCAGACCTAATGAGAGTTCTAAAACAGACCTAATGAGAGTTCTAAAACAGACCCAATGAGACTTCTAAAGCAGACCTAATGAGAGTTCTAAAACAGATCTAATGAGAGTTCTAAAGCAGACCTAATGAATGTTCTAAAACAGACCTAATGAATGTTCTAAAGCAGACCTAATGAGAGTTCTAAAACAGACCTAATGAGAGTTCTAAAGCAGACCTAATGAACACTCTGAAACAGACCTAACGAGAGTTCTAAAGCGGACCTAATAAGAGTTCTAAAGCAGACCTAATGAGAGTTCTAAAAGAGACCTAATGAATGTTCTAAAGCAGACCTAATAAGAGTTCTAAAACAGACCTAAGGAAGTTCTAAAGCAGACCAAATGAGAGTTCTAAAGCAGACCTAATGAGAGTTCTAAAGCAGACCAAATGAACACTCTGAAACAGACCTAATGAGAGTTCTAAAGCAGACCTAATGAGAGTTCTAAAGCAGACCTAATGAGAGCTCTAAAACAGACCTAATGATAGTTCTAAAGCAGACCTAACGAGAGTTCTAAAGCAGACCTAATGAGAGTTCTAAAACAGACCAAATGAGAGTTCTAAAGCAGACCTAATGAGAGTTCTAAAGCAGACCAAAAGCACACTCTGAAACAGACCTAATGAGAGTTCTAAAGCAGACCTAATGAGAGTTCTAAAGCAGACCAAATGAACGCTCTAAAGCAGACCTAATGATAGTTCTAAAGCAGACCTAATGAGAGTTCTAAAGCAGACCTAGTGAGAGTTCTAAAACAGACCTAAAGAGAGTTCTAAAGCAGACCTAATGAGAGTTCTAAAGCAGACCTAATGAACACTCTGAAACAGAACTAATGAGAGTTCTAAAACAGACCTAATGAGAGTTCTAAAGCAGACCTAATGAGAGTTCTAAAACAGACCTAATGAATGTTCTAAAGCAGACCTAATGAGAGTTCTAAAGCAGACCTAATGAGAGTTCTAAAGCAGACCTAATGAGAATTATAAAACAGACCTAATGAGAATTATAAAACAGACCTAATGAGGGTTCTAAAGCAGACCTAATTAACACTCTGAAACAAACCTAACGAGAGTTCTAAAGCAGATCTAATGAGAGTTCTAAAGCAGACCTTATGAGAGTTCTAAAAGAGACCAAATGAGAGTTCTAAAGCAGACCTAATGAGAGTTCTAAAGCAGACCTAATGAACACTCTGAAACAGACCTAATGAGAGTTCTAAAGCAGACCTAACAAGAGTTCTAAAGCAGACCAAAAGAACACTCTGAAACAGACCTAATGAGAGATCTAAAACAGACCTAATGAGAGTTCTAAAGCAGACCTAATGAGAGTTCTAAAGCAGACCAAATGAACACTCTGAAACAGACCTAATGAGAGTTCTAAAACAGACCTAATGAGAGTTCTAAAGCAGACCTAGTGAGAGTTCTAAAACAGACCTAATGAGAGTTCTAAAGCAGACCTAACGAGAGTTCTAAAGCAGACCTAGTGAGAGTTCTGAAACAGACCTAATGAGAGTTCTAAGTAGGCTACAGCAGACCTAATGAGAGTTCTAAAGCAGACCAAATGAACACTCTGAAATAGACCTAATGAGAGTTCTAAAGCAGACCTAATGAGAGTTCTAAAGCAGACCTAATGAGAGTTCTAAAGCAGACCTAATGAGAGTTCTAAAACAGACCTAACGAGAGTTCTAAAACAGACCCAATGAGAGTTCTACAGCAGACCTAATGAGAGTTCTAAAGCAGATCTAATGAGAGTTCTAAAGCAGACCTAATGAGAGTTCTAAAAGAGACCTAATGAAAGTTCTAAAGCAGACCTAATGAGAGTTCTAAAGCAGACCTAATGAGAGTTCTAAAACAGACCTAATGAGAGTTCTAAAGCAGACCTAATGAGAGTTCTAAAGCAGACCTAATGAGAGTTCTAAAGCAGACCTAATGAACACTCTGAAACAGACCTAACGAGAGTTCTAAAGCGGACCTAATAAGAGTTCTAAAGCAGACCTAATGAGAGTTCTAAAACAGACCTAAGGAATGTTCTAAAGCAGACCTAATGAGAGTTCTAAAGCAGACCTAATGAGAGTTCTAAAGCAGACCTAATGAGAGTTCTAAAACAGACCTAATGAGAGTTCTAAAGCAGACCTAATGAGAGTTCTAAAGCAGACCTAATGAGAGTTCTGAAACAGACCTAATGAGAGTTCTAAAGCAGACCTAATGAGAGTCCTAAAGCAGACCTAATGAGAGTTCTAAAGCAGACCAAAAGAACGCTCTAAAACAGACCTAATGAGAGTTCTAAAGCAGACCTAATGAGAGTTCTAAAGCAGACCTAATGAGAGTTCTAAAACAGACCTAATGAGAGTTCTAAAGCAGACCTAATGAGAGTTCTAAAACAGACCTAATGAATGTTCTAAAGCAGACCTAATGAGAGTTCTAAAACAGACCTAATGAGAGTTCTAAAGCAGACCTAATGAACACTCTGAAACAGACCTAACGAGAGTTCTAAAACAGACCTAATGAGAGTTCTACAGCAGACCTAATGAGAGTTCTAAAACAGACCTAATGAATGTTCTAAAGCAGACCTAATGAGAGTTCTAAAGCAGACCTAATGAGAGTTCTAAAAGAGACCAAATGAGAGTTCTAAAGCAGACCTAATGAGAGTTCTAAAGCAGACCAAAAGCTCTAAAACAGACCTAATGAGAGTTCTAAAGCAGACCTAATGAGAGTTCTAAAGCAGACCAAATGAACGCTCTGAAACAGACCTAATGAGAGTTCTAAAGCAGACCTAACGAGAGTTCTAAAGCAGACCTAATGAGAGTTCTAAAACAGACCTAATGAGAGTTCTAAAGCAGACCTAATGAGAGTTCTAAAGCAGACCTAATGAACACTCTGAAACAGACCTAATGAGAGTTCTAAAACAGACCTAATGAGAGTTCTAAAGCAGACCTAATGAGAGTTCTAAAACAGACCTAATGAATGTTCTAAAGCAGACCTAATGAGAGTTCTAAAGCAGACCTAATGAGAGTTCTAAAGCAGACCTAATGAGAGTTCTAAAACAGACCTAATGAGAGTTCTAAAGCAGACCTAATGAGAGTTCTAAAGCAGACCTAATGAAAGTTCTGAAACAGACCTAATGAGAGTTCTAAAACAGACCTAATGAGAGTCCTAAAGCAGACCTAATGAGAGTTCTAAAGCAGACCAAAAGAACACTCTGAAACAGACCTAATGAGAGTTCTAAAGCAGACCTAATGAGAGTTCTAAAGCAGACCTAATGAGAGTTCTAAAACAGACCTAATGAGAGTTCTAAAACAGACCTAATGAGAGTTCTAAAGCAGACCCAATGAGAGTTCTAAAGCAGACCTAATGAGAGTTCTAAAACAGATCTAAAGAGAGTTCTAAAGCAGACCTAATGAGAGTTCTAAAACAGACCTAATGAATGTTCTAAAACAGACCTAATGAGAGTTCTAAAACAGACCTAATGAGAGTTCTAAAGCAGACCTAATGAACACTCTGAAACAGACCTAACGAGAGTTCTAAAGCGGACCTAATGAGAGTTCTAAAGCAGACCTAATGAGAGTTCTAAAAGAGACCTAATGAGAATGTTCTAAAGCAGACCTAATGAGAGTTCTAAAACAGACCTAAGGAAGGTTCTAAAGCAGACCTAATGAGAGTTCTAAAGCAGACCTAATGAGAGTTCTAAAGCAGACCTAATGAGAGTTCTAAAACAGACCTAATGAGAGTTCTAAAGCAGACCTAATGAGAGTTCTAAAGCAGACCTAATGAGAGTTCTGAAACAGACCTAATGAGAGTTCTAAAACAGACCTAATGAGAGTCCTAAAGCAGACCTAATGAGAGTTCTAAAGCAGACCAAAAGAACACTCTGAAACAGACCTAATGAGAGTTCTAAAGCAGACCTAATGAGAGTTCTAAAGCAGACCTAATGAGAACTCTAAAGCAGACCTAATGAGAGTTCTAAAACAGACCTAATGAGAGTTCTAAAGCAGACCTAATGAGACTTCTAAAGCAGACCTAATGAGAGCTCTAAAACAGATCTAATGAGAGTTCTAAAGCAGACCTAATGAGAGTTCTAAAGCAGACCTAATGAATGTTCTAAAGCAGACCTAATGAGAGTTCTAAAACAGACCTAATGAGAGTTCTAAAGCAGACCTAATGAACACTCTGAAACAGACCTAACGAGAGTTCTAAAGCAGACCTAATGAGAGTTCTAAAGCAGACCTAATGAGAGTTCTAAAAGAGACCAAATGAGAGTTCTAAAGCAGACCTAATGAGAGTTCTAAAGCAGACCTTATGAGAGTTCTAAAAGAGACCAAATGAGAGTTCTAAAGCAGACCTAATGAGAGTTCTAAAGCAGACCAAAAGCACACTCTGAAACAGACCTAATGAGAGTTCTAAAGCAGACCTAATGAGAGTTCTAAAGCAGACCAAATGAACACTCTGAAACAGACCTAATGAGAGTTCTAAAACAGACCTAATGAGAGTTCTAAAGCAGACCTAATGAGAGTTCTAAAACAGACCTAAAGAGAGTTCTAAAGCAGACCTAATGAGAGTTCTAAAGCAGACCTAATGAACGCTCTGAAACAGACCTAATGAGAGTTCTAAAACAGACCTAATGAGAGTTCTAAAGCAGACCTAATGAGAGTTCTAGCAAACAGACCTAATGAGAGTTCTAAAGCAGACCTAATGAGAGTTCTAAAGCAGACCTAATGAGAGTTCTAAAGCAGACCTAATGAGAGTTCTAAAACAGACCTAATGAGAGTTCTAAAACAGACCCAATGAGACTTCTAAAGCAGACCTAATGAGAGTTCTAAAACAGACCTAATGAGAGTTCTAAAGCAGACCTAATGAGAGTTCTAAAACAGACCTAATGAATGTTCTAAAGCAGACCTAATGAGAGTTCTAAAGCAGACCTAATGAGAGTTCTAAAGCAGACCTAATGAGAATTCTAAAACAGACCTAACGAGAGTTCTAAAGCGGACCTAATGAGGGTTCTAAAGCAGACCTAATGAGCGCTCTGAAACAGACCTAACGAGAGTTCTAAAGCAGATCTAATGAGAGTTCTAAAGCAGACCTTATGAGAGTTCTAAAAGAGACCAAATGAGAGTTCTAAAGCAGACCTAATGAGAGTTCTAAAGCAGACCAAATGAACACTCTGAAACAGACCTAATGAGAGTCAAAGAGACTAAAGAGTTCTAAAGCAGACCAAAAGAACACTCTGAAACAGACCTAATGAGAGTTCTAAAACAGACCTAATGAGAGTTCTAAAGCAGACCTAATGAGAGTTCTAAAAGCAGACCAAATGAGAGCTCTGAAACAGACCTAATGAGAGTTCTAAAACAGACCTAATGAGAGTCCTAAAGCAGACCTAATGAGAGTTCTAAAACAGACCAAATGAGAAGCTCTGAAACAGACCTAATGAGAGTTCTAAAGCAGACCTAATGAGAGTTCTGAAGCAGACCTAATGAGAGTTCTAAAGCAGACCTAATGAGAGTTCTAAAGCAGACCTAATGAGAGTTCTAAAAACACCAAACAGACCCAATGAGACTTCTAAAGCAGACCTAATGAGAGTTCTAAAGCAGACCTAATGAGAGTTCTAAAGCAGACCTAATGAGAGTTCTAAAACAGACCTAATGAGAGTTCTAAAACAGACCTAAAGAGAGTTCTAAAGCAGACCTAATGAGAGTTCTAAAGCAGACCTAATGAACACTCTGAAACAGACCTAATGAGAGTTCTAAAACAGACCTAATGAGAGTTCTAAAGCAGACCTAATGAGAGTTCTAAAAGAGACCTAATGAATGTTCTAAAGCAGACCTAATGAGAGTTCTAAAGCAGACCTTATGAGAGTTCTAAAAGAGACCAAATGAGAGTTCTAAAGCAGACCTAATGAGAATTATAAAACAGACCTAATGAGAATTATAAAACAGACCTAATGAGGGTTCTAAAGCAGACCTAATGAACACTCTGAAACAGACCTAATGAGAGTTCTAAAGAGCCTAATGAGAGTTCTAAAGCAGACCTAAGAGAGTTCTAAAGCAGACCAAAAGAACACTCTGAAACAGACCTAATGAGAGTTCTAAAACAGACCTAATGAGAGTTCTAAAGCAGACCTTATGAGAGTTCTAAAAGAGACCAAATGAGAGTTCTAAAGCAGACCTAATGAGAGTTCTAAAGCAGACCTAATGAACACTCTGAAACAGACCTAATGAGAGTTCTAAAGCAGACCTAACGAGAGTTCTAAAGCAGACCAAAAGAACACTCTGAAACAGACCTAATGAGAGTTCTAAAACAGACCTAATGAGAGTTCTAAAGCAGACCTAATGAGAGTTCTAAAGCAGACCAAAAGAACACTCTGAAACAGACCTAATGAGAGTTCTAAAACAGACCTAATGAGAGTTCTAAAACAGACCTAATGAGAGTTCTAAAGCAGACCTAATGAGAGTTCTAAAACAGACCTAATGAGAGTTCTAAAGCAGACCTAATGAGAGTTCTAAAGCAGACCTAATGAGAGTTCTGAAACAGACCTAATGAGAGTTCTAAAACAGACCTAATGAGACCTACAGCAGACCTAATGAGAGTTCTAAAGCAGACCAAAAGAACACTCTGAAACAGACCTAATGAGAGTTCTAAAGCATACCTAATGAGAGTTCTAAAGCAGACCTAATGAGAGTTCTAAAGCAGACCTAATGAGAGTTCTAAAACAGACCTAATGAGAGTTCTAAAACAGACCCAATGAGACTTCTACAGCAGACCTAATGAGAGTTCTAAAACAGACCTAATGAGAGTTCTAAAGCAGACCTAATGAGAGTTCTAAAACAGACCTAATGAATGTTCTAAAGCAGACCTAATGAGAGTTCTAAAGCAGACCTAATGAGAGTTCTAAAGCAGACCTAATGAGAATTATAAAACAGACCTAATGAGAATTATAAAACAGACCTAATGAGGGTTCTAAAGCAGACCTAATTAACACTCTGAAACAAACCTAACGAGAGTTCTAAAGCAGATCTAATGAGAGTTCTAAAGCAGACCTTATGAGAGTTCTAAAAGAGACCAAATGAGAGTTCTAAAGCAGACCTAATGAGAGTTCTAAAGCAGACCTAATGAACACTCTGAAACAGACCTAATGAGAGTTCTAAAGCAGACCTAACAAGAGTTCTAAAGCAGACCAAAAGAACACTCTGAAACAGACCTAATGAGAGTTCTAAAACAGACCTAATGAGAGTTCTAAAGCAGACCTAATGAGAGTTCTAAAGCAGACCAAATGAACACTCTGAAACAGACCTAATGAGAGTTCTAAAACAGACCTAATGAGAGTTCTAAAGCAGACCTAATGAGAGTTCTAAAACAGACCTAATGAGAGTTCTAAAGCAGACCTAATGAGAGTTCTAAAGCAGACCTAATGAGAGTTCTGAAACAGACCTAATGAGAGTTCTAAAACAGACCTAATGAGACCTACAGCAGACCTAATGAGAGTTCTAAAGCAGACCAAAAGAACACTCTGAAACAGACCTAATGAGAGTTCTAAAGCATACCTAATGAGAGTTCTAAAGCAGACCTAATGAGAGTTCTAAAGCAGACCTAATGAGAGTTCTAAAACAGACCTAATGAGAGTTCTAAAACAGACCCAATGAGACTTCTACAGCAGACCTAATGAGAGTTCTAAAACAGATCTAATGAGTGTTCTAAAGCAGACCTAATGAACGTTCTAAAAGCATACCTAATGAGAATTCTAAAACAGACCTAATGAGAGTTCTAAAGCAGACCTAATGAACACTCTGAAACAGACCTAACGAGAGTTCTAAAGCGGACTTAATAAGAGTTCTACAGCAGACCTAATGAGAGTTCTAAAGCAGACCTAATGAATGTTCTAAAGCAGACCTAATGAGAGTTCTAAAGCAGACCTAATGAGAGTTCTAAAGCAGACCTAATGAGAGTTCTAAAACAGACCTAATGAATGTTCTAAAGCAGACCTAATGAGAGTTCTAAAGCAGACCTAATGAGAGTTCTAAAGCAGACCTAATGAGAATTATAAAACAGACCTAATGAGAATTATAAAACAGACCTAATGAGGGTTCTAAAGCAGACCTAATTAACACTCTGAAACAAACCTAACGAGAGTTCTAAAGCAGACCTAATGAGAGTTCTAAAGCAGACCTTATGAGAGTTCTAAAAGAGACCAAATGAGAGTTCTAAAGCAGACCTAATGAGAGTTCTAAAGCAGACCTAATGAACACTCTGAAACAGACCTAATGAGAGTTCTAAAGCAGACCTAACGAGAGTTCTAAAGCAGACCAAAAGAACACTCTGAAACAGACCTAATGAGAGTTCTAAAACAGACCTAATGAGAGTTCTAAAGCAGACCTAATGAGAGTTCTAAAGCAGACCAAATGAACACTCTGAAACAGACCTAATGAGAGTTCTAAAACAGACCTAATGAGAGTTCTAAAGCAGACCTAATGAGAGTTCTAAAACAGACCTAATGAGAGTTCTAAAGCAGACCTAATGAGAGTTCTAAAGCAGACCTAATGAGAGTTCTGAAACAGACCTAATGAGAGTTCTAAAACAGACCTAATGAGACCTACAGCAGACCTAATGAGAGTTCTAAAGCAGACCAAAAGAACACTCTGAAACAGACCTAATGAGAGTTCTAAAGCATACCTAATGAGAGTTCTAAAGCAGACCTAATGAGAGTTCTAAAGCAGACCTAATGAGAGTTCTAAAACAGACCTAATGAGAGTTCTAAAACAGACCCAATGAGACTTCTACAGCAGACCTAATGAGAGTTCTAAAACAGATCTAATGAGTGTTCTAAAGCAGACCTAATGAACGTTCTAAAGCATACCTAATGAGAATTCTAAAACAGACCTAATGAGAGTTCTAAAGCAGACCTAATGAACACTCTGAAACAGACCTAACGAGAGTTCTAAAGCGGACTTAATAAGAGTTCTACAGCAGACCTAATGAGAGTTCTAAAGCAGACCTAATGAATGTTCTAAAGCAGACCTAATGAGAGTTCTAAAGCAGACCTAATGAGAGTTCTAAAGCAGACCTAATGAGAGTTCTAAAACAGACCTAATGAATGTTCTAAAGCAGACCTAATGAGAGTTCTAAAGCAGACCTAATGAGAGTTGTGAAACAGAACTAATGAATGTTCTAAAGCAGACCTAATAAGAGTTCTAAATCAGACCTTATGAGAGTTCTAAAAGAGACCAAATGAGAGTTCTAAAGCAGACCTAATGAGAGTTCTAAAGCAGACCAAAAGCACACTCTGATGCAGACCTAATGAGAGTTCTAAAGCAGACCAAATGAACACTCTGAAACAGACCTAATGATAGTTCTAAAACAGACCTAACGAGAGTTCTAAAGCAGACCTAATGAGAGTTCTAAAACAGACCTAAAGAGAGTTCTAAAGCAGACCTAATGAGAGTTCTAAAGCAGACCTAATGAACACTCTGAAACAGACCTAATGAGAGTTCTAAAACAGACCTAATGAGAGTTCTAAAGCAGACCTAATGAGAGTTCTAAAACAGACCTAATGAATGTTCTAAAGCAGACCTAATGAGAGTTCTAAAGCAGACCTAATGAGAGTTCTAAAACAGACCTAATGAGAGTTCTAAAGCAGACCTAATGAACACTCTGAAACAGACCTAATGAGAGTTCTAAAACAGACCTAATGAGAGTTCTAAAGCAGACCTAATGAGAGTTCTAAAGCAGACCTAATGAGAGTTCTAAAGCAGACCTAATGAGAGTTCTAAAACAGACCTAATGAGAGTTCTAAAACAGACCCAATGAGACTTCTACAGCAGACCTAATGAGAGTTCTAAAACAGATCTAATGAGTGTTCTAAAGCAGACCTAATGAACGTTCTAAAACAGACCTAATGAATGTTCTAAAGCATACCTAATGAGAATTCTAAAACAGACCTAATGAGAGTTCTGAAGCAGACCTAATGAACACTCTGAAACAGACGTAACGAGAGTTCTAAAACGGACTTAATAAGAGTTCTACAGCAGACCTAATGAGAGTTCTAAAGCAGACCTAATGAATGTTCTAAAGCAGACCTAATGAGAGTTCTAAAGCAGACCTAATGAGAGTTCTAAAGCAGACCTAATGAGAGTTCTAAAGCAGACCTAATGAGAGTTCTAAAACAGACCTAATGAATGTTCTAAAGCAGACCTAATGAGAGTTCTAAAGCAGACCTAATGAGAGTTGTGAAACAGAACTAATGAATGTTCTAAAGCAGACCTAATAAGAGTTCTAAATCAGACCTTATGAGAGTTCTAAAAGAGACCAAATGAGAGTTCTAAAGCAGACCTAATGAGAGTTCTAAAGCAGACCAAAAGCACACTCTGAAGCAGACCTAATGAGAGTTCTAAAGCAGACCAAATGAACACTCTGAAACAGACCTAATGATAGTTCTAAAACAGACCTAACGAGAGTTCTAAAGCAGACCTAATGAGAGTTCTAAAACAGACCTAAAGAGAGTTCTAAAGCAGACCTAATGAGAGTTCTAAAGCAGACCTAATGAACACTCTGAAACAGACCTAATGAGAGTTCTAAAACAGACCTAATGAGAGTTCTAAAGCAGACCTAATGAGAGTTCTAAAACAGACCTAATGAATGTTCTAAAGCAGACCTAATGAGAGTTCTAAAGCAGACCTAGTGGGAGTTCTAAAACAGACCTAATGAGAGTTCTAAAGCAGACCTAACGAGAGTTCTAAAGCAGACCTAGTGAGAGTTCTAAAACAGACCTAAAGAGAGTTTCTAAAGCAGATCTAATGAGAGTTCTAAAGCAGACCTAATGAACACTCTGAAACAGACCTAATGAGAGTTCTAAAACAGACCTAATGAGAGTTCTAAAGCAGACCTAATGAGAGTTCTAAAGCAGACCTAATGAGAGTTCTAAAGCAGACCTAATGAGAGTTCTAAAACAGACCTAATGAGAGTTCTAAAACAGACCCAATGAGACTTCTACAGCAGACCTAATGAGAGTTCTAAAACAGATCTAATGAGTGTTCTAAAGCAGACCTAATGAACGTTCTAAAACAGACCTAATGAATGTTCTAAAGCATACCTAATGAGAATTCTAAAACAGACCTAATGAGAGTTCTGAAGCAGACCTAATGAACACTCTGAAACAGACGTAACGAGAGTTCTAAAACGGACTTAATAAGAGTTCTACAGCAGACCTAATGAGAGTTCTAAAGCAGACCTAATGAATGTTCTAAAGCAGACCTAATGAGAGTTCTAAAGCAGACCTAATGAGAGTTCTAAAGCAGACCTAATGAGAGTTCTAAAACAGACCTAATGAATGTTCTAAAGCAGACCTAATGAGAGTTCTAAAGCAGACCTAATGAGAGTTGTGAAACAGAACTAATGAATGTTCTAAAGCAGACCTAATAAGAGTTCTAAATCAGACCTTATGAGAGTTCTAAAAGAGACCAAATGAGAGTTCTAAAGCAGACCTAATGAGAGTTCTAAAGCAGACCAAAAGCACACTCTGAAGCAGACCTAATGAGAGTTCTAAAGCAGACCAAATGAACACTCTGAAACAGACCTAATGATAGTTCTAAAACAGACCTAACGAGAGTTCTAAAGCAGACCTAATGAGAGTTCTAAAACAGACCTAAAGAGAGTTCTAAAGCAGACCTAATGAGAGTTCTAAAGCAGACCTAATGAACACTCTGAAACAGACCTAATGAGAGTTCTAAAACAGACCTAATGAGAGTTCTAAAGCAGACCTAATGAGAGTTCTAAAACAGACCTAATGAATGTTCTAAAGCAGACCTAATGAGAGTTCTAAAGCAGACCTAGTGGGAGTTCTAAAACAGACCTAATGAGAGTTCTAAAGCAGACCTAACGGGAGTTCTAAAGCAGACCTAGTGAGAGTTCTAAAACAGACCTAAAGAGAGTTCTAAAGCAGACCTAATGAGAGTTCTAAAGCAGACCTAATGAACACTCTGAAACAGACCTAATGAGAGTTCTAAAACAGACCTAATGAGAGTTCTAAAGCAGACCTAATGAGAGTTCTAAAACAGACCTAATGAATGTTCTAAAGCAGACCTAATGAGAGTTCTAAAGCAGACCTAATGAGAGTTCTAAAGCACACCTAATGAGAATTATAAAACAGACCTAATGAGAGTTCTAAAACAGATCTAATGAGTGTTCTAAAGCAGACCTAATGAACGTTCTAAAACAGACCTAATGAATGTTCTAAAGCATACCTAATGAGAATTCTAAAACAGACCTAAGGAGAGTTCTAAAGCAGACCTAATGAACACTCTGAAACAGACCTAACGAGAGTTCTAAAGCGGACCTAATAAGAGTTCTACAGCAGACCTAATGAGAGTTCTAAAACAGACCTAAGGAATGTTCTAAAGCAGACCTAATGAGAGTTCTAAAGCAGACCTAATGAGAGTTCTAAAGCAGACCTAATGAGAGTTCTAAAACAGACCTAATGAATGTTCTAAAGCAGACCTAATGAGAGTTCTAAAGCAGACCTAATGAGAGTTCTGAAACAGACCTAATGAGAGTTCTAAAACAGACCTAATGAGACCTACAGCAGACCTAATGAGAGTTCTAAAGCAGACCAAAAGAACACTCTGAAACAGACCTAATGAGAGTTCTAAAGCATACCTAATGAGAGTTCTAAAGCAGACCTAATGAGAGTTCTAAAGCAGACCTAATGAGAGTTCTAAAACAGACCTAATGAGAGTTCTAAAACAGACCCAATGAGACTTCTACAGCAGACCTAATGAGAGTTCTAAAACAGATCTAATGAGTGTTCTAAAGCAGACCTAATGAACGTTCTAAAACAGACCTAATGAATGTTCTAAAGCATACCTAATGAGAATTCTAAAACAGACCTAATGAGAGTTCTAAAGCAGACCTAATGAACACTCTGAAACAGACCTAACGAGAGTTCTAAAGCGGACCTAATAAGAGTTCTACAGCAGACCTAATGAGAGTTCTAAAAGAGACCTAATGAATGTTCTAAAGCAGACCTAATAAGAGTTCTAAAGCAGACCTTATGAGAGTTCTAAAAGAGACCAAATGAGAGTTCTAAAGCAGACCTAATGAGAGTTCTAAAGCAGACCAAAAGCACACTCTGAAACAGACCTAATGAGAGTTCTAAAGCAGACCTAATGAGAGTTCTAAAGCAGACCAAATGAACACTCTGAAACAGACCTAATGATAGTTCTAAAACAGACCTAACGAGAGTTCTAAAGCAGACCTAATGAGAGTTCTAAAACAGACCTAAAGAGAGTTCTAAAGCAGACCTAATGAGAGTTCTAAAGCAGACCTAATGAACACTCTGAAACAGACCTAATGAGAGTTCTAAAACAGACCTAATGAGAGTTCTAAAGCAGACATAATGAGAGTTCTAAAACAGACCTAAAGAGAGTTCTAAAGCAGACCAAATGAGAGTTCTAAAGCAGACCTAATGAACACTCTGAAACAGACCTAATGAGAGTTCTAAAACAGACCTAATGAGAGTTCTAAAGCAGACCTAATGAGAGTTCTAAAACAGACCTAATGAATGTTCTAAAGCAGACCTAATGAGAGTTCTAAAGCAGACGTAATGAGAGTTCTAAAGCAGACCTAATGAGAATTATAAAACAGACCTAATGAGAATTATAAAACAGACCTAATGAGGGTTCTAAAGCAGACCTAATTAACACTCTGAAACAAACCTAACGAGAGTTCTAAAGCAGATCTAATGAGAGTTCTAAAGCAGACCTTATGAGAGTTCTAAAAGAGACCAAATGAGAGTTCTAAAGCAGACCTAATGAGAGTTCTAAAGCAGACCTAATGAACACTCTGAATAGGACCTAATGAAAGTTCTAAAGCAGACCTAACGAGAGTTCTAAAGCAGACCAAAAGAAAACTCTGAAACAGACCTAATGAGAGTTCTAAAACAGACCTAATGAGAGTTCTAAAGCAGACCTAATGAGAGTTCTAAAGCAGACCAAATGAACACTCTGAAACAGACCTAATGAGAGTTCTAAAGCAGACCTAACGGGAGTTCTAAAGCAGACCTAGTGAGAGTTCTAAAACAGACCTAAAGAGAGTTCTAAAGCAGATCTAATGAGAGTTCTAAAGCAGACCTAATGAACACTCTGAAACAGACCTAATGAGAGTTCTAAAACAGACCTAATGAGAGTTCTAAAGCAGACCTAATGAGAGTTCTAAAACAGACCTAATGAATGTTCTAAAGCAGACCTAATGAGAGTTCTAAAGCAGACCTAATGAGAGTTCTAAAGCACACCTAATGAGAATTATAAAACAGACCTAATGAGAGTTCTAAAACAGATCTAATGAGTGTTCTAAAGCAGACCTAATGAACGTTCTAAAACAGACCTAATGAATGTTCTAAAGCAGACCTAATGAGAGTTCTAAAACAGACCTAAGGAGAGTTCTAAAGCAGACCTAATGAACACTCTGAAACAGACCTAACAAGAGTTCTAAAGCGGACCTAGTAAGAGTTCTACAGCAGACCTAATGAGAGTTCTAAAACAGACCTAAGGAATGTTCTAAAGCAGACCTAATGAGAGTTCTAAAGCAGACCTAATGAGAGTTCTAAAGCAGACCTAATGAGAGTTCTAAAACAGACCTAATGAATGTTCTAAAGCAGACCTAATGAGAGTTCTAAAGCAGACCTAATGAGAGTTCTGAAACAGACCTAATGAGAGTTCTAAAACAGACCTAATGAGACCTACAGCAGACCTAATGAGAGTTCTAAAGCAGACCAAAAGAACACTCTGAAACAGACCTAATGAGAGTTCTAAAGCATACCTAATGAGAGTTCTAAAGCAGACCTAATGAGAGTTCTAAAGCAGACCTAATGAGAGTTCTAAAACAGACCTAATGAGAGTTCTAAAACAGACCCAATGAGACTTCTACAGCAGACCTAATGAGAGTTCTAAAACAGATCTAATGAGTGTTCTAAAGCAGACCTAATGAACGTTCTAAAACAGACCTAATGAATGTTCTAAAGCAGACCTAATGAGAGTTCTAAAGCAGACCTAATGAGAGTTCTAAATGCAGACCTAATGAACACTCTGAAACAGACCTAACGAGAGTTCTAAAGCGGACCTAATAAGAGTTCTAAAGCAGACCTAATGAGAGTTCTAAAAGAGACCTAATGAATGTTCTAAAGCAGACCTAATAAGAGTTCTAAAGCAGACCTTATGAGAGTTCTAAAAGAGACCAAATGAGAGTTCTAAAGCAGACCTAATGAGAGTTCTAAAGCAGACCAAAAGCACACTCTGAAACAGACCTAATGAGAGTTCTAAAGCAGACCTAATGAGAGTTCTAAAGCAGACCAAATGAACACTCTGAAACAGACCTAATGATAGTTGTAAAACAGACCTAACGAGAATTCTAAAGCAGACCTAATGAGAGTTCTAAAACAGACCTAAAGAGAGTTCTAAAGCAGACCTAATGAGAGTTCTAAAGCAGACCTAATGAACACTCTGAAACAGACCTAATGAGAGTTCTAAAACAGACCTAATGAGAGTTCTAAAGCAGACATAATGAGAGTTCTAAAACAGACCTAAAGAGAGTTCTAAAGCAGACCTAATGAGAGTTCTAAAGCAGACCTAATGAACACTCTGAAACAGACCTAATGAGAGTTCTAAAACAGACCTAATGAGAGTTCTAAAGCAGACCTAATGAGAGTTCTAAAACAGACCTAATGAATGTTCTAAAGCAGACCTAATGAGAGTTCTAAAGCAGACCTAATGAGAGTTCTAAAGCAGACCTAATGAGAATTATAAAACAGACCTAATGAGAATTATAAAACAGACCTAATGAGGGTTCTAAAGCAGACCTAATTAACACTCTGAAACAAACCTAACGAGAGTTCTAAAGCAGATCTAATGAGAGTTCTAAAGCAGACCTTATGAGAGTTCTAAAAGAGACCAAATGAGAGTTCTAAAGCAGACCTAATGAGAGTTCTAAAGCAGACCTAATGAACACTCTGAATAGGACCTAATGAGAGTTCTAAAGCAGACCTAACGAGAGTTCTAAAGCAGACCAAAAGAAAACTCTGAAACAGACCTAATGAGAGTTCTAAAACAGACCTAATGAGAGTTCTAAAGCAGACCTAATGAGAGTTCTAAAGCAGACCAAATGAACACTCTGAAACAGACCTAATCAGAGTTCTAAAACAGACCTAACGAGAGTTCTAAAGCAGACCTAGTGAGAGTTCTAAAACAGACCTAATGAGAGTTCTAAAGCAGACCTAACGAGAGTTCTAAAGCAGACCTAGTGAGAGTTCTAAAACAGACCTAATGAGAGTTCTAAAGCAGACCTAATGAGAGTTCTAAAGCAGACCTAATGAACACTCTGAAATAGACCTAATGAGAGTTCTAAAGCAGACCTAATGAGAGTTCTAAAGCAGACCTAATGAGAGTTCTAAAGCAGACCTAATGAGAATTCTAAAACAGACCTAATGAGAGTTCTAAAGCAGACCTAATGAACACTCTGAAACAGACCTAACGAGAGTTCTAAAGCGGACCTAATAAGAGTTCTACAGCAGACCTAATGAGAGTTCTAAAGCAGATCTAATGAGAGTTCTAAAGCATACCTTATGAGAGTTCTAAAAGAGACCAAATGAGAGTTCTAAAGCAGACCTAATGAGAGTTCTAAAGCAGACCAAAAGAACACTCTGAAACAGACCTAACGAGAGTTCTAAAACGGACCTAATGAGAGTTCTAAAGCAGACCTAATGAGAGTTCTAAAGCAGACCTAATGACAGTTCTAAAGCAGACCTAATGAACACTCTGAAACAGACCTAACGAGAGTTCTAAAGCGGACCTAATAAGAGTTCTACAGCAGACCTAATGAGAGTTCTAAAACAGACCTAAGGAATGTTCTAAAGCAGACCTAATGAGAGTTCTAAAGCAGACCTAATGAGAGTTCTAAAGCAGACCTAATGAGAGTTCTAAAACAGACCTAATGAATGTTCTAAAGCAGACCTAATGAGAGTTCTAAAGCAGACCAAAAGAACACTCTGAAACAGACCTAATGAGAGTTCTAAAGCATACCTAATGAGAGTTCTAAAGCAGACCTAATGAGAGTTCTAAAGCAGACCTAATGAGAGTTCTAAAACAGACCTAATGAGAGTTCTAAAACAGACCCAATGAGACTTCTACAGCAGACCTAATGAGAGTTCTAAAACAGATCTAATGAGTGTTCTAAAGCAGACCTAATGAACGTTCTAAAACAGACCTAATGAATGTTCTAAAGCATACCTAATGAGAATTCTAAAACAGACCTAATGAGAGTTCTAAAGCAGACCTAATGAACACTCTGAAACAGACCTAACGAGAGTTCTAAAGCGGACCTAATAAGAGTTCTACAGCAGACCTAATGAGAGTTCTAAAAGAGACCTAATGAATGTTCTAAAGCAGACCTAATAAGAGTTCTAAAGCAGACCTAATGAGAGTTCTAAAACAGACCTAAAGAGAGTTCTAAAGCAGACCTAATGAGAGTTCTAAAGCAGACCTAAAGAACACTCTGAAACAGACCTAATGAGAGTTCTAAAACAGACCTAATGAGAGTTCTAAAACAGACCTAATGAATGTTCTAAAGCAGACCTAATGAGAGTTCTAAAGCAGACCTAGTGGGAGTTCTAAAGCAGACCTAGTGAGAGTTCTAAAACAGACCTAAAGAGAGTTCTAAAGCAGACCTAATGAGAGTTCTAAAGCAGACCTAATGAACACTCTGAAACAGACCTAATGAGAGTTCTAAAACAGACCTAATGAGAGTTCTAAAGCAGACCTAATGAGAGTTCTAAAACAGACCTAATGAGAGCTCTAAAGCAGACCTAATGAGAGTTTTAAAACAGACCTAATGAGAGCTCTAAAGCAGACCTAATGAGAGTTCTAAAGCAGACCTAATGAGAGTTCTAAAGCAGACCTAATGAGAATTCTAAAACAGACCTAATGAGAGTTCTAAAGCAGACCTAATGAACACTCTGAAACAGACCTAACGAGAGTTCTAAAGCAGATCTTATGAGAGTTCTAAAGCAGACCTAATGAGAGTTCTAAAACAGACCTAATGAGAGTTCTAAAGCAGATCTAATGAGAGTTCTAAAGCATACCTTATGAGAGTTCTAAAAGAGACCTAATGAGAGTTCTAAAGCAGACCAAATGAACACTCTGAAACAGACCTAATCAGAGTTCTAAAACAGACCTAACGAGAGTTCTAAAGCAGACCTAGTGAGAGTTCTAAAACAGACCTAATGAGAGTTCTAAAGCAGACCTAATGAGAGTTCTAAAACAGACCTAGTGAGAGTTCTAAAGCAGACTTAATGAGAGTTCTAACACAGACCTAATGAGAGCTCTAAAGCAGAGCTAATGAGAGTTTTAAAGCAGACCTAATGAGAGTTATAAAACAGACCTAATGAGAGTTCTAAAGCAGACCTAATGAGAGTTCTAAAACAGACCTAATGAGAGTTCTAAAGCAGACCTAATGAGAGTTCTAAAACTCTTGCTCTTTCTCTTCATCACTCTCTCTCTCTCTCCAGCTCTCCTCCTGTCTCTTTCTGTCCATCCCTCTCCCCATCCCTCCTTCCATCTTCCATTCACTCGCTCTCTCTTTCTCTCTCACTCCCTCCCTCTCTCTGTCCAAACAGCTGAGGGTGGGTACAGGACAGAACAGAACATATACGACAGAGGTCACATGTGTCCCTCTGGTATCGGTAATTACTGTGTGGGACTCCCAGTCATGGAGCCAGTGTCAACAGTGACCACAACAACCCCTCTCCTCTCCTCTCCTCTCCTCTCCTCTCCTCTCCTCTCCTCTCCTCTCCTCTCCTCTCCTCTCCTCTCCTCTCCTCTCCTCTCCTCTCCTCTCCTCTCCTCTCCTCTCCTCCACCCCTCCTCCAAGTGAAACAAGTATTCAAAGAGCAATGCTGGACAAAAATAAACAGTGGTAAATAAACAGAACTGAAAAAATCTGCAAGGCGAGATTGCCAGAGATCAACAATGGAAAAATCCCATAGTAGTCAGTTCATTGTCTTTATGAACCTACAAATGGCAAAAACCTGGACGTGACTCCACGGCACCGAACACATTTCCATGGTCTGCCTCTGACTGGCGGAGAGAGGTAGAAGACATTCTTAGGATGATAGGGAGACTTTTCAGCACTCAGAACAGAAAATAACAGAACAGTGGCCAATTACCCTGGCTTATTTCCCCTCCACCAAGGGTCATCTGGCAGAACCCCAGACCTGCTAAGTCAGCTGTCACGCTTATGGTTTTAACGCTGATCAGCATCACACTGACTCACTCATTAGTATGACCACATTAAAAACAAGCCACTCTATCTATCCCGGCAATTATCATGACTCTGTGACAGCGTGGTGACTCTGACTCCCTAACGATGATGAGACAGCCATTCTATTTCTATTCCACACTTCCTGTTGTTGATTTTAACATAAACAAATTTAGACTATTCCTCCCAAAATAGGAGAAATGTCTTTCTTCCTGACATATTTGGGCAGCTCATCATGGGCAACATTACCCAACCCTTAACCCTTCACTCCCTGTGGACAACTCCAGCTCACAGATAAGTTGTTCTCTACACAGAGAACACGCTGAAATAAAACACTGTTTTGGCGTATTTGTGTATTTTTGAAGTGGGATCATTCATGAAAGAGATGAGCCAGCTGTAGGTTGTTGACTTCGTGTTTGGATGACTGACAGCAACTCCACAAGACAAGTACAAGAGAGGAAGCCACAGAGAGAAACAAGAGGGGAAGCCATAGAGAGAAGTACACAGACTTCTTTATTCTGGTCACTTTATTTTCCAGGAAATGCTTTATTCTGGGAAGAGAAGATGAAGTGCTTTTTCTGAGGGAGCACAGACAGGACAGTGAAGTAACTATTCTGGATGACTGTGTGATCTCACTCTCCATAGCCAATGTGAGTAAGACCTTTAAACAGGTTAACATTCACAAGGCCTCGGGGCCAGATGGATTACCAGGACGCGTACTCAGAGCATGAGCTGACCAGCTGGCAAGTGTCTTCAATTACATTTTCAACCTCTCCCTGACCCAGGCTGTAATACCTACATGTTTCAAGCAGACCACCATAGTCCCTGTGCCCAAGAACACCAAGGTAACCTGTCTAAATGACTATCGCCCCGTAGCACTCACGTCTGTAGCCATGAAATGCTTTGAAAGGCTGGTCATGGTTCACATCAACACCATCATCCCAGACACCCTGGACCCAATCCAATTTGCATATCGCCCCAACAGATCCACAGATGACGTAATCTTGATCGCACCCCACACTGCCCTTTCCCACCTGAATAAGAGAAACACCTATGTGAGAATGTTGTTCATTGACTACAGCTCAGCGTTCAACACCATAGTGCCCTCCAAGCTCATCACTAAGCTCAGTACCCTGGGACTGAACCCTTCCCTCTCCAACTGGATCCTTGTTGCCTACCCCCAGGTTGTGAGGGTAGGCAACAACACATGCGCCACGCTGACACTCAACATGGAGGCCCCTCAGGGGTGCGTGCTTAGTCCCTCCTGTACTCCCTGTTCACCCATGACTGCGTGGTCGCACACGACTCCAATGCCATCATTAAGTTTGCTGACTACACGATGGTGGTAGGCCTGATCACCGATGACGATGAGACAGCCTATAGGGAGGAGGTCAAAGACCTGGCAACAACCTTTCCCTCAACATCAGCAAGACAAATGAGCTGATCATGGACTACAGGAAACGAAGTGCCAAGCACAACTCCATCCACAGGGTTGTAGTGGAGCGGGTCGAGAGCTTCAAGTTCCTCGGTCTCCACATCACTAGGGAATAATCATGATCCACACACACCAACACAGTTGTGAAGAAGGTACGACAACACCTCTCCCCCTAAGGAGGCAGAAAATATTTGGCATGAGCCCTCAGATCCTCAAAAAGTTCTACAGCTGCACCATTGAGAGCATCTTGACTGGCTGCATCACCGCTTGGTATGGCAACTGCTTGGCATCCGACCGTAAGGAGCTACAGAGGGTAGTGCGTACGGCCCAGTACATCACCTGGGCCGAGCTCCCTGCCATCCAAGACCTCTATACCAGGCGGTGTCAAAAGAAGGCCATAAAAATTGTCAAAGACTCAAGCCACTCAACTCATAGACTGTTCTCTCTGCTACCGCACGGAAAGTGGTACCAATGCACTAAGTCTGGAACCAACAGGACCCTGCACAGCTTCTACCCCCAAGCCATAAGACTGATAAATAGTTAGTTAAATAGTTAATCAAATAGCTACCCGGACTATCTGCATTGACCCTCTGTTGCACTAACTCTTTTGACTCATCACATACGCTGCTGCTACAACATATTATCTATCCTGTTGCCCAGTCACTTTATCCCTACCCATTCAGTATCTACATATCTACCTCAAGTAGCACGTACCCCTCCACATGGACTCGTACTGGTACCCTGTATA